>NW_026034357.1:150875-184161 GCF_019186545.1 Solanum stenotomum
TAGAATTCAGTTACTTAACGTAACAAAAAATAGTTTTTATGACTTTATAATTATGATAAATATAGTTTAATGACTATACGTGAAATTAATTCATATTTTGTTGGAATATTAACAAATAAGTAGAGTTTTAATCAATTCATTTTTTTGGATTATTTTTCAGGTTTGAATCCTCATAGAGAGATTACATTGGTGCATGATATTAATTACAAAAATAATCGTGTGGAAGCAGCATGGCCATTGGGTTGTGCAATTGACGTAGTCTCATCATCATCTTCAAGGACTCACATTTCATCTTCTTAATTAAATATTATTTCTAATCTAATTAATTAATCAATGCTTTGTAAGGCATTGTGTTTCTCTTGTTTAATTTACACCTTATTTGGATGACTGATGCATATTCTTTTATAATATATCGTATTATATTATGTTACTTTGATATAATATTTATTTGATATATATTAAGATATTTTTTTTATGTTTGAGGTTTATAATTCAAAAAAACGGTAATATTGAGATGAAGTTAGAGTTGAGGTGTTCAAACACATTAAAGTCGATATGCTTAAATCATCACTCCCTTATTTTGATCAAGAATATATATGTTGCACTAGCATATGTGGAGACTTTAATCTCTCTTAATGGTCTGTATTATATTACAACTAAGTTTAATTTATTTATTTTCGTATTTCATTAATTCGAGTTTTTGCTATGTATTCTTTCTTTTTTATTTGGTTTTCATGTGTTCATGATTAGAACAAGTTCACTCTAAAAGTTAAATTGTTTGATTGGGTTTATTTAGCGGTGATTTAGATAAGGGTTGACAAATCAAATCCAACCTGTCCAATCCGATTCAATTCATATAGGTTTGAATTGGTTATTGACCCATCCATTTTAATCCATTAAAAATTGGGTTGATTTTTTTAATTTTTTTTTTTGATTTTATATGTTATATATAATTATAATAAAGAAAAATATTTTTTATTAGGTATTAAAAACTTATAAAATAACAATAAAACTATTAAAACTTAATAAAAATTGGTCGGGTTGACTCCGTACCAACCTGTTTTGACTCATCCCACTTTGGTCCAAACAAATTTTGGTTGACTTAAGTCTTGATCCGTTTATTATCTTGATTTATTTTGACCCGTCTAAATTTAACTCAATTCGCTCAATTGCCACCCCTAATTTACCGGCAATTATAGAGCGGTGATTAATAAAGGCATAATGAAACATGGTGACATATATTTCTTGTATTTTATTTTTAAAAAAGAAGAGGAAAAGTCAGAAGTTAGTAAAATTTTAAAGTCCAAGTTGCAATACTATATTTGTTCTGCAATAAATTAATCACAAAGATATAGAACCGGTCCAATTCAAGATGCAACTTGTATTAACATTTGGTGGGGAATTAAATTATTCACTTTGTGTGTTATCGTAATATTGTTATATTAATGTGTATTGTTGTAGTGGACAAATTAAAATAAACGGAGTTGTGAGAGTAACAAATTAAATTTCTTGGACTTGGGAGGCATCTTGCAAAATAGTTGATCTAATACTATACAGTGAGCTTTTTTGGTTTCATCAATGAATACTCAAGGAGAATCATCATCATCTTCTTCCCACTTGTTTTATGATGTATTTCTTAGTTTCAGAGGTGAAGATACTCGCAAAAACTTCACTGGTCATCTTTACACCCAATTGTGTCAAGCTGGAGTTCATACATTCATAGATGATGAGGAATTGAGAAAGGGAGACGTCATTTCAAACAAACTTGACAAAGCAATTGAACAATCAAGGGTTGCCATTGTTGTTTTCTCCAAAAATTATGCTTCCTCTAGTTGGTGTCTTGATGAACTCGTTAAAATTCTCGATTGCAGAGAGAGGTTAAATCAGGTAGTTTTGCCTATTTTTTATGATGTTGATCCTTCTCAAGTGCGAAAGCAAACTGGGTCCTTTGGCGAAGCTTTGGCACACAAGGAACGATTGTTTGGAGCTGAAAGAATGGAAAAGTGGAAAGCAGCACTCACTGAAGCTGCGAATTTATCTGGATGGGATCTGCAAAACATGGCTGATGGGTAAGACTTCTTACTTCAACTATAGAATTTTAAATTAAAGCGTTTGCCTAAGCATATAAACTGGTTAATTTTGGAACATTGCAAAGTCTTCTATATTTTTTAAATTCCGTGTCAAGACAAATCAAACTACATCCAGAGAGCAGTATTAATGGACAATTTCTATTCTCTATCCTCGAGTTCCGTGTTATCTGTTAGCTATTGATTTCCATTCTATCCAGGGAGAACTAGGTTTAACTTCTGATATTGCTAAAAAAACTGTAGGCATGAATCAAAATTTATCGGAAGTATTATAAAACAAGTTCTGCAAGAGGCCAACCAGACACCTCTAGATGTTGCTCATTACCCAATTGGATTAGATTCTCCTATCGAGCATATAGAGTTGTTACTGCAAAGTGGATGTGAGCATGAAGTTCGCATGGTTGGTATATGTGGCGTTGGTGGAATTGGAAAAACAACTCTGGCAAAAGCTATCTACAATCGAATATTTCAACAGTTTGGTGGTAGTTGCTTCCTTTCGGATATTAGATCAAAAGCTGAAGAATTGGGTCTAGTCAAGCTACAAGAAAAAGTACTTCGTCAAATTCTCAAAACTAAGGAGTTCGAAGTTGATAGTGTTGCTGAAGGTGTCAATCTAATCAAAGCAAGACTTGGGTCAAAGAAGGTTCTAATTGTTCTTGATGACGTGGATCATAGAAGCCAATTAGAATCCTTGACAAGAGAAAGAAGTTGGTTTGGCTCTGGTAGTGTAATAATTATTACAACCCGAGACGAGCATTTGCTACATGGGCTCACAAGAAGTGAGATATACCAGACCGAACTTTTAAATGTAAATGAAGCTCAACAACTTTTTTATTGTCATGCTTTTAATAACAGTCTTTCTCCACCACAAGAATATGTTGAGCTGGCACAAGACATAATAAAATATTCAGGTGGGCTACCATTAGCTCTTGTGACATTGGGGTCACATCTGCAAGGGAGATCCGTTGAAGAATGGAGAAATGAGTTCAAAATACTAAAAGCAATTCCTCATTATGATATTCAAAAGATTCTCCAGATAAGCTTTGATGGACTTGATGATAATACTCAGAGTGTTTTCCTTGATATCGCGTGCGCCTTCCATGGATTTTTTGAGGATGAAGTTACTAATACATTAAATGCGTGTGGTTTTTATTCTGAAAGTGCTATTTCAACCTTAGTGCAAAGGAACTTGCTCCAAAGGGATTGGCATAATTTAGTGATGCATGATCTTGTACGGGATATGGGGAGAGAAATCGTTCGCAGGGAATCACCTCGAGACTCTGGAAAACGGAGTAGATTGTTCAACCCTCAAGAAGTCTGTGACGTTCTACAAGGAAATAAAGTCAGTAAATTTCATTATCTTTATCTTGGTTAATACACTTTTTTGTCTTTTTATTTTACTTAATTTGATATAATTTGCTTATAATTTATGTGTCACCACAAGAATTCAATTCATTTGTGCTTAGTTCGTTCTGGCTTGTAAATTATATCTAGTTGTTTTTACCACTCTGTACTTGAAATAAACATTTACTAAGTCTAAACACTCAAACTATCAAAGACAAAATTATCAAATAAAATTTACTTATTCAGTAATTATATAAATCGGTTTGCTGAAAGATATTTCTTATTAAATATCCTTTAGTTGGATATAATGTGTAGATTGATTTTTATTGGTAGATAATTTGTTCTCTTTGTTTGACCTTCAATTTGTATAAAGCATTTCTCTCTCTTAATTTCTCATAGGTAACATGGTCTTATAGTACTTTTCTTTTTACTTAACTACAGGGTTCTGAAAATGTAGAAGTATTGGTGGTAGAACGACAAACATTAAAAGATGTGAAGCTGAGCACCAAAGCATTTCAGAAAATGATAAAACTTAGGGTGCTTAAAATCGACGACTTACATATTAGTGGAGATTTTGAGCTATTGTCCAAGGAGCTCAGATGGTTGTCTTGGGAAGGATGTCCTTTAAAATGTGTACCATCAAATTTTCCATCTGACCAACTTGTATTTCTGAATATGAAAGGGAGTAATATCCAAGAACTTGGTTTGAATTTGCAGGTTCGTTACTCAATTCGGCAATTTCATGTGTACAGTTATATTGCAACTAAGAGAAAGAAAATCTTAATTGACACTATATTTTGTTTATTTTAGTATTGTAGAAATTTGAAGAAGCTGGATCTCTCTGATTGCAAGCACCTCAGAAATACTCCAAACTTCAGCGGTTCACGAAGTCTCGAGATTTTGTGGCTTGAGAATTGCTCAAGTCTGAAGGAGATCCATCCATCAATAGGAAATTTGGACAGACTAACTGCTCTTCATTTGTATGGTTGCAAAAAGATTACAGATCTTCCAAGCAACACATGCCAGCTAAAATCCCTCGAAGACTTGGACATTACTTACTGCTCATCTTTACAAACACTGCCAGCTGACATTGGAGATATGCAAAGCCTAAGACATCTCTATGCACAAGATACGGGTATAAAACAATTGCCCGGATCTATTGAAATGCTAAGAAATCTTAAAAAATTGCAAGTGGGAGGTCAAAATATAGAGGCCAAAAGGAGAGTTTATCAAAGAAGATCCCACCATATAGAATCCTTGTCAATTTCTATTTCTCGTTTAAACCTTCGATATTGTGGTTTCTCCAAGGCTGATATTCCTAGGGATATTGGGACTTTATCCAACTTACATGATTTAGATTTGAGCGGCAACAGTTTCCTCTGTCTACCCTTTGATTTCTCCAAGTTACCATGGTTGAAGTCCTTGCGTTTGAATGATTGTGTGAATCTTCAAACACTCCCGTCAATATCAAATTTAGAGTACCTTAGCATTCTTGAACTTAGGAATTGCCAAAAACTGGTCAAGATTACAGGGTTGGACAACCTCCCTTCAATACAGGAGATCGACACTCTTAATTGTACTTCTCTGCAGAATCCATTTAATGAAGGCTTCTTTAGTTCCCATGGTCTATCAATCTCATCTAGAATATATGCAGTGTTTGAGGTAAGTCCCTTTATTTTTGTGTGTCTCGTATCACATTATTAATTAATGTTCTAATTGTGTCTTAATTTGTCTGATAAAGCTGCGGTTACACATTTATCTCCAAAGCAATGAGATTCCAGATTGGTGCAGCAATCAAGTAACAGCTCCATCTATCTGTTTCACTATTCCCTCCGTAAATAAGAAAAAGTTGTTAGGAATGATTCTCTGGTTTGTTTGCGACTCTAAGATTTTATCCCAGTTTGGACACTTCCTTGTTTCCATATCCAATAAAAAGCCTTTAGTTTTTTACTGGACTAGGTATATTACTACACCCGAATCACACGGAGAAGTATCATGTGTATATTACATATCTTGCTTAACTAGTCATTATTCTGGCCTGATGATCAAAGACGGGGAAAAGATAACAGTCGAGGAGGGCCCTGACAAAGGTAGAGTAAAGAAGATAGGGGTACATCTGTTATACTTAGACAAACATGGAAATGTTACATCTTCCCCACCAATCCTTGAAGAAAATCATTCGCATTCTCAGATAATGAACAGAGAGAGTCTCGGTGGAAATGAACTCAAAAAGAGTGTCAAACAGAGGATATCAGCTCAATCCTTGAAGAACATCATCACTCGCTTCAAATCTTAATCGAATCATAATTAACTTGCTCCAGTTTCTTATCAACATGCAATATTCAAAATGCTCATCCAACTACAATCTGATTTTGTTAAAAAGTATTTTTCATCCGACAGATGCCAAATACTCTTTGCAAGTTGTCATCCAATGAAAATTTTGCTAGTGTTACTATTAAGGGATGGATTGACCATAGAAGTTATGGGTTTCACATAACTCAGTAATGTTGGTTCAAATCATGTTGTTGTGTTAAGACATTTTGGCAAGCAAAAAAGATTGGGACGTGATCAAGAACTTAGAACAACCTCTACTATGGGATTATCTGAGCCTAAAGGCTGTGGGATGCCAAGTACCATGGTGATTTAAATCCTTTCTTTTAATTCAGTACTGATTCAGAGGAGGAAAAAAGGTTTAGAATGAAGTTAAGGATATTTCATGTAATAGATAATGATTATGTTTGCATTGTTTCCACAGAAGGGCTGAAGGAGTGCAGGGAAGCATAAGCAGTTTTATAGGAATGCATATTTAGTCTACTAATATACCTGACAGACGCGGAGAACTATCATGTGTACATTTCATATCTTACTCAAATGATGAACCTTTTTATGGCCTGAAGATTGAAGGCGGGGAAAAGAAAACAGTCAAGGAGGGCGCTGACGAAGGTATAGTAAAGAAGATAGGGATCTGTTATATTTAGACCAACATAGGAATGTTATATTTTTGCCGGCAGTTGTGGATCATTCTTATACTGATCTCTACCCAAAAAGACTTTCATCAAACTACTCCTCTTTGATAAAAGATCAAAGTTTCTGTGTTCGGTAGCAAGGAAAATATGTTCCATGAAAACGTTTATTGTAAAAGTATTTGTATATATAACACTAAGTAGAAATGTACTTGTCTGCAGAATCCATTCAATGAATGCATCTTTAGTGCCACTGCTTTATCAATTCCATCTGGAAAATATCCAATACATGAGGTTAGTCCCCTCTCTCTCTCTCTCTCTCTCGTATCACATTAATAATTAATGATCTAATTGTATTTTAATTTGTCTGATGAAGCAGATTTTACAAATTTGTGTCGAATGCAATGAGATTCCAGATGGGTGCAGCAATAAAGTAACAACTCCATATATCTGTTTCACTATGCCCACAATACATAATAATAAGTTGTTAAGAATGGTTCTCTGGTTTGTTGGAGACTTTGAGGCTTTATCCTATTTTGGACACTTCCTTGTTACTGTTGCCCATAAAAAGCCTTTAGTTATGGAGTGTTTGGGTGTAGGAAAATACCCGAATTACACGAAGAAATATCATGTGTATTTGACATATCTTGCTTACGTAGACCTTTTGATGGCCTGATGCTCAAAGGTGGGGAAGAGATAACAGTCGAGGAGGGCCCTTACAACGGTGTAGTAAAAAAGATAGGTATCCATCTGTTATACTTAGACCAACACGGTAATGTTACATCTTTCCCCATTTCCAGAAAAACTTCAGCAGGGCATAAAAGAGCAAAGTTCTGAGTCAAGCTTGGGAATGAGTGATGACTGAATCTGTGGTTTCGAGATTGCTCAGGTCTGAGACTTCTATTTCGAGATTTTCTTTTCTAAGAAGAGTATGCCACTTACAATCCTTGTCATCGACTTCTATTTCGTGTTTGTCTGAGACTTCTTTTCCTAAGTTTATTGGGAGTTTATGCTGCCTAGAAGTTTTAGATTTGAGCAGTAACAATTTTCACTGAGGTTCTTGCTTTTGAATGACAATGAGAATCTTCAAACACTTCCATCAGTTGCTTCTGTATAAAATGTTGTTTTATTTATGTAATCAACTTTTTCCATTGTATACTGCTAGTTTTTTGAGCTGCACTAAAACTTAGTAAAAAGAGATGAATCTGTATAGTGAATATACATCTCATAAATGTTTGTGGTGATTTATGGTCATTATTTGCAAATTTCATATACTTCATCAGTTCTTATTTACTTGTCAAATATTTTCTAATTTGATTTCCCTTTTTACTTCGTCATTCGTTTTTACAAATGAAGGAAGACCAATTATTTTCTTCCTATTATAGCTTTAATTTATTAACATTGAATTAATGTCTTTGAAAAATGTAGTGAGTAAATATGTTTAAGATTCTATCAATTAATAAGGTAAAATGGTAAACTCACTATACCAATCATTGTTTTTTTAACAGGTGTGTCAAGTCAAAATTTAACAAGTAAAAAGGGACGAAAAGAGTATATACTTTGTGAATTGAGATTTATGTCCTTGCTTTGACTAGTTCTTGAGATGCTAAATAATTCCAAATAATATTAATTTGATTTTCATGACCAAACACCTACTTGTTGATCTCAATTACGTAAAATCTCTATAAAAAGATAACCGAAGAATGTCTCTAAGTCAACTACTGGTAAGACTATTCAAAAAGAAGAACTTATATTATAAGAAAATATTCAAAAAGGAGTAAAAAAAAAGTTAAGGAGAAGAAAGAGGAGGTAAATAACGTGTATATTTATGATACGTTAAGTAAGCAATATATTTGTTTATGTAATAAATTAATTGCAAAGAATCAATTAGGAATTTGGTTGAAAATAGAATTAAGTACTCTCTTCCTCTCATATTAGTTAATTATTATATTATAAATAATTATTTCAAATAAATATTTTCTATATTATCCTTGTAATTAATTCTTTTTAAAAGTGTTCATATTTGTTTATAAAATTCCAAAATATTTTTTGAAAGGGTGAATTAATAAAATTAACAAGATTTTCTCCATACCCAGGGCTTGAACCCGAAACCTCTGGTTAAGGGTGAAACACTCCCACGAGTGCACCACAACCATGTTGGTATATTATCATTTTATTTATTGCTAATGAATGTGTGTCATCATACTGGAGAAATTAAAATGAACGAGCGTCCCAATAGCAAATTTACTTGGGATCAACAAAGATTGTGGTGCAGTAGAAAGTACTCATTCATCCTAGATCAAACTCTCGGGTTCGAGTTTCCCTTGGTATAAAGTCGCTTTTTTGAGGGAGCGCTTTACCTTCAATGTGGAACTTTCTAGTGCAAATTTAAATTTAATCGGGTTCCAATGTGGTATGAACAACAAGTGGAAATCAAATAAAAAAATTTTTTTAAAAAAATTCTTATTTTTGAAGGATTCGACACAGATATAGCAACATTTTCGAAAAATCTAAGTAACTTAGATTAAAAGACATATTAAAAAGGGAACAAAAGTGAAAGAGAAGAAAGAGGAGGCAAATAGCGTGTAAAATACCAAAATATGATAATCTTAATAAAGGCATAGTAGAACATCATGACATATTTGTTGTATTTTATTTTTAATAAAGAAGAGGAAAAGTCAGAAGTTGTAAAATTTGTTGCAATACTATATTTGTTCTGCAATAAATTAATCACAAAGATATAGAAACGGTCCAATTCAATAAATTATTCACTTTGTGTGTAATCGTAATATTGTTATTTTATTTATTGTTAATGAATGTATATCGTAATAAATGAACTGAGGGTGAGAGTAAACAAATTAAATTTCTTAGGACTTGGGAGGCATCTTGCAAAAGAGTTGATCTAATACTATACAGTGAGCTTTATTGGTTTCATCCATGAATACTCAAGGAGAATCATCTTCTACTTCTTCTAACTTCTCTTATGATGTGTTTCTCAGTTTCAGAGGTGAAGATACTCGTAAAAACTTCACTGGTCATCTTTATTTCCGATTATGTCAAGTCGGAGTTAATACTTTCATAGATGATGAGGAATTGAGAAAAGGAGACGTCATTTCAAACAAACTTGACAAAGCAATTGAACAATCTAGGGTTGCTATTGTTGTTCTCTCCAAAAATTATGCTTCATCTAGTTGGTGTCTTGATGAACTCGTTAAAATTCTCGATTGCAGAGCGAAGTTAAAGCAGGTAGTTTTGCCTATTTTCTATGATGTTGATCCTTCTCAAGTGTGAAAGCAAACAGGGTCCTTTGGCGAAGCTTTGGCAAAACACAAGGAACGATTGTTTGGAGCTGAAAGAATGGAAAAGTGGAAAGCAGCACTCACAGAAGCTGCAAATTTATCTGGATGGGATTTGAGAAATATTGCTGATGGGTAAAACTTATTAATTTAATTAGAATTTAAGAATTTGCTTAAGCTTATAAGTTGGTTAGTTTTGAAACATTGTGAAGTCTTCCAATATTTCTTAAAACTCAGTGCCCAATCAAACTAAGGGAGTAGTAATAATCGATAATCTGGTAAAATAACAGCAATTAACCTGTTAAATGTAGTTAGAATTTACTAATAGTATAAAAACATCAATATGTGTATATAAATTCAGTTCTCTAGCCTCGAGTCCCTGTTATCTGTTGGCTATTGATTTTGTTTTGTTCATCAAATATTTTCAAATATCAAAGTATGGTTTTGCTTTTTTACTTTTAACTTTTGTTGTTGCTATAAAATTGTAGGCATGAATCAAAATTTATTGAAAGTATTATAAAACAAGTTCTTCAAGAGGTCAACCAGAGACCTCTAGATGTTGCTCATTACCCAATTGGATTAGATTATTCTATCCAACATATAGAGTTGTTATTGCAAAGTGGATGTGACCATGAAGTTCGTATGGTTGGTATATGTGGTGTTGGTGGAATTGGAAAAACAACTCTGGCAAAAGCTATCTACAATCGAATATTTCAGCAGTTTGATGGTAGTTGCTTCCTTTCAGACGTTAGATCAAAAACTGAAGAATTGGGTCTAGTCAAACTTCAAAAGAAACTACTTAATCAAATCCTCAAAACTAAGGAATTTGAAGTTGATAGTGTGGCTGAAGGTGTTAATCTCATCAAAGCAAGACTTGGGTCTCAGAAGGTTCTAATTGTTCTTGATGACGTGGATCATAGAAGCCAATTAGAATCCTTAACAAGAGAAAGAAGTTGGTTTGGCTCTGGTAGTGTAATAATTATTACAACCCGAGACGAGCATTTGTTGTATGGCCTTACAACAAGTGAGATATACCAGGCCAAACTTTTAAATGACAACGAAGCTCAGCAACTTTTTTCTCTTCATGCTTTCAATAGTTTTTCTCCACCACAAGAATATGATGAGCTGGCACAAGACAAAATAAAATATTCAGGTGGGTTACCATTAGCTCTTGTGACATTAGGGTCACATTTGCAAGGGAGATCCATAGAAGAATGGAGACACGAGTTCAAAAAACTAAGAGCAATTCCTCATTGTGATATTCAANACTTTTTTCTCGTCATGCTTTCAACAGTTTTTCTCTACCACAAGAATATGATGAGCTGGCACAAGACATAATAAAATATTCAGGTGGGTTACCATTAGCTCTTGTGACATTAGGGTCACATTTGCAAGGGAGATCCATAGAAGAATGGAGACATGAGTTCAAAAAACTAAGAGCAATTCCTCATTGTGATATTCAAAAGATTCTCCAGATAAGCTTTGATGGACTTGATGACAATACTAAGAGTGTTTTCCTTGATATCACATGCGCCTTCCATGGATGTTATGAGGATGAAGTGACCAAAACATTAAATGCGTGTGGTTTTTATTCTGAAAGTGCAATTTCTACCTTAATCCAAAGGAACTTGCTCCAAAGGGATTGCCGTTATTTGGTGATGCATGATCTAGTGCGGGATATGGGAAGAGAAATCGTTCGCTTGGAATCACCTCGAGACTCGGGAAAACGGAGTAGATTGTTCAACCCTCAAGAAGTCCGTGATGTTCTACAAGGAAATAAAGTTAGTAAATTTGGATTATCTTTATTTGATATACATTTGCTTATAATTTATGTTGTCACCACAAAAACTCATTTCATTTGTGCTCAATACTTCTTTGGCTAGTAAATTATCTCTAGTTGTTTGCGAACCACTCTGTACTTGAAATGAGTCAAAGACAAAATTATCAAATAAAATTCAGTTATTTAATAATTATATAAATTGATTTGTTGAAAGATATTTCTTATTAAATATTTGGATATAATGTGTAAATTTATTTTCTTGGTAGATAATTTTTGTTCTCTTTGATTGACCTTTAATTTGTATAAAACATTTCTCTCTCTTAATTTCTTATACTTAACATGGTCTTATGGTACTTAACATGGTCTTACAGGGTTCCGAAAATGTAGAAGTACTGGTGGTAGAACGATGGGCATTAAAGGGTGTGAAGCTGAGCACCAAAGCATTTCAGAAAATGATAAATCTTAGGGTCCTTAAACTCGACGACTTACATATTAGTGGAGATTTTGAGCTATTGTCCAAGGAGCTCAGATGGTTGTCTTGGAAAGGATGCCCTTTGAAATGTATACCATTAAATTTTCCAGCTGAAAAACTTGTAGTTCTGAATATGGAAGGGAGCGATGTCCAAGACTTTGGTTTGAATTTGCACGTTCATTTCTCAATTCTGCAATTTCACGTGTACTGTTATATCGCAATTATGTGAAGGAAAATGTTAATTGAAATTATATTTTGTTTACATTTTAGTGTTGTAGAAGTTTGAAGGAGCTGAATCTCTCTGATTGCAAGCGCCTCAGAAGTACTCCAAACTTCAGGGGTTCACGAAGTCTTGAAACTTTGTGGCTTGAGAATTGCTCAAGTCTAAAGGAGATCCATCCATCAATAGGAAATTTGGAAAGACTAATTGATCTTCAATTGAGTGGTTGCAAAAAGATTACGGATCTTCCGAGCAGCATATGCCAGCTAAAATCCCTTGAATACTTGAGCATTAATGACTGCTTATCTTTACAAACACTGCCAGTTGACATTGGAGATATGCAAAACCTAATAATTCTTCATGCATGGGATACTGGTATAAAACAATTGCCTGTATCTGTTGAAATGCTAAGAAATCTTGAACATTTGCAAGTGGGAAGTCGAAATTTAGAGGCCAAAAGGAGTTTTTCTCGAAGAAGAAGAAGAAGAGTCCGCCGCATAGAATCCTTGCCAATTTTTATTTTTCATTTATGCCTTCCATATTTTGGTTTCTCCGAGGATGATATTCCCAGAGATATTGGAAGATTATCCAACTTACGTTTTTTAGATTTGAGGGACAACAATTTCCTCTATCTACCCTTTGATTTTTCCAAGTTACCATTGTTGATTTCCTTGTGTTTGAATGATTGTAAGAATCTTCAAACACTCCCATCACTATCAAATTTAGAGTACCTTGAAACTCTTGAACTTAGGAATTGCCAAAAACTGGTCAAGATTACAGGGTTGGACTACCTCCCGTCAATAAAGAAGATGGACATGATTAATTGTACTTCCCTGCAGAATCCAATCAATGAAGGTTTCTTTAGTGCCCCTGCTCTGTCAACTCCGTCTGTAAAATATCTGGAGGTTTAGTCCCTCTTCCTCTCTCTCATTCTCATATGACATTATTAATGATCTAATTTTGTCTTAATTAATATGTCTGATGAAGCTGCAGTTACAAATTTATGTCGAAAGCAATGAGATTCCAGATTGGTGCAACTATAAAGTAACAGCTCCATCTATTTGTTTGACTATGCCCACAGTACATAATACTAAGTTCTTAGGAATGATTCTCTGGTTTGTTTGCGACTTTTGCAATGTAACCACCCGACTTCAAAAGTTTGATGTTACTATTGGCCAGCCTTCAGCTTTTAAGTTAAGTTGGCATTTTGATATACCTGACAGTCAGGGAGAAGTATCATGTGTATATTACTTCTCTTGCTCAAACAATAGACCTTTTAATGGTCTGAACATCAAAGGCGGGGAACAGATAAGAGTAGAGGATGGCACTGGCGGAGCCGTAGTAAAGAAGATAGGAATACATCTGTTTTATTTAGATCAACATGGTAATGTTACTTCTTTGCCGGCAGTTGTGGATCATTCTTATACTCCCAACCCACAAAGATAAATGTTTGATTTGGGTTGATATAAATTTTTAAGCTGACAAAAAATTGACAAGCAAACTACTTATTGTAATAAATAGAATTCTTACAACTGCTTCGAGATTATTGCTGCTTTGACAGTATTTGTACAAGATTTTATGTGAACATTCCCTGGCCAATTGAAACAAACACTGTTAGCAACATCTCATACTATATCAATCATGAAATTTTCAGTGAAACGTTGCCACTATAACGAAGTTTGACTGTACTTGTATAATGTTAAACCATCATCGTACGAGACATGCCGCCCTTACCTCCAAGGTGGAGCATTTTCATCAGACATGCTCAAATGCAACAAATCCATACGGATATGATGATCAAAATTGAATGACCGCGAAAGAAATTAAACAAATAGAAGCTAGAATGTCAATTGACTCACTAATAATGCATCAATCTCAGATAACTGAATTCCTTTGCTAAGGTAACTACTTACATAGCTTCAGAGTCCAGACCAAAACAGAACACAAGCAGGGGTAATTCAATGTCCAAATGTACTGTGGACTACCTCTGGAAACACCCATTGTCACAACCCAAGTATATAACACGTGTTTCCGCTTTGGCCCTACCGACCTAACGGATTTATTCCTTGAGCTACGTCATGTTATAGTCTACTAATAACCCGTGTACCATGTGAACTTGCACTGCAACCTTTTAAAACACTTTACTTTCACTTAAGATGTCATGTGCGATGGGTAGGAAGAAGGGATGGGAGAAAATCAGGTGTCACACACCTCAAACCATGTTGTAGTCCCACATCATTTGTTGGATGGAACGTGGAGTACTGCTCTTTATATGACTTTGGACAATTTTCTCCACATGAGGTAACTTTTTAGAGTTGAGTTAAATCCAAATGAAAATGACATGAATGAATCAAGCTTTTAACATATGAGATATTTTAGGAATTTGTTTAAAAATAAAAAGGGTCCAATTCAAGATGCAACCACTATGTGGGTAGAGAAATTTAGAATGTGAAACCATTCAATTAAAAAGAAAAAGAATTGAATGTTTCCGTTTAATTTCCATCAACTTTCCTCCACAATAAGATTGCCTATCAAGAGTCCCTTTAGTCTATAAGAGTGAGTGAAATATGTCTATGAAATATCTTGGGAACTTCCCTTTAATTTCTGTTAACCTTCTTTGGGGGGTTGTAAATGGGTTGACCCAAAATTAATTTTGAAGGAACAAATAATTACTTGTGGCTATATATATAAGTATCTTTCATTATAAAACAAAAATTTGACTAAAAATCCCTTTAGTTTATTCTTCCATATTTTGTCATCAAATATGCATACACAATTTGTTGTAGGAGAATCATCTTATTTCATGCTTCTCTTATGATGTATTTCTTAGTTTCAGAGGTGAAGATACCCGCAAAAACTTCACCGGTCATCTTTATTTCCAATTGTGTCAAGTTGGAGTTAATACTTTCATAGATGACGACGAATTGAGAAAGGGAGGTATCATTTCAACTAAATTTGATTGGACATAGTAATTATTAATAGCAATGTAAAATAGACACAACATAGTAATTATTCATTAGTTTTATAAACTGGATAAAAATTATTGGACATTCAAAAATAATATATTGGACAAGTAAAGATGAACGGACGGAGAAAAAGTAGTAAAGAAATAACAACTCTACATAAAGGCACAACAACTTTTATTGTTTCTAGTTGGAAACTTTAATTACTTGTAGCTGTAGCCTGTAGGGTTCTTGATAGGCCATGTTGTCATTCAACCATGTTGTAGGGGGAGTTGGTAGAAATTTGATGCAAACATTCAATTATTTTTCTGTTTGAATGTTTCCTCATTCAAAAATTTATTAGTACTAGTAAATTTCTAGGGATAATACATATATTTGACCTTAAACTTGGCTTCAAATTTTAACTTTGACCTCCAACTTTCATAGTGCACAAACAAACACTTTAACTATCCAACCTTTTAATAAATAAACACGCGATTTTTGGAGCCAAGAGCGTGAAATGCACACGCTGCCACGTGTATTATTGAGCCACTCAATGGCTGCCAACTAATTAAACACTTTACACCTCCATTTTAGAACTAAAAAAAATAAAAAATTAATTAAGGGTAGAGTTGTCATTTCAGCATTTTTTTCACTGTTGTGTGCCTCAAAAATTACTTCTCACTAGCGCAAAATGCGTGCACATCACGCGTTTTGCCAGGTAAGACACACATGTTTATTTATTAAAAGGTTGGATAGTTAAAGTGTCTATTTGTGCACTTTGAAAGTTGGAGGTCAAAGTTAAAATTTGATGCCAAGTTTAAGGTCCAATATATGTATTATGCCAAATTTCTAATAAGGATTCAGAAGAGTGAAAATAGTGAATGCCCAAAATAAGAAGAAATGTTTGCGCTGCAATACTTTTTATGAAAACAAAAATAATTAAGAAATAAATATTGGTTGTAATTCAATTCCAAAGTTAGCTCACGAAGGAAAGATTTCTCAGAACCATATAAAGAGTACTCCATATTCCCATCCCACAAACGATGTGGGACTACAACATGGTTTGAGGTGTGTGTGATACCTGATTTTCTCCCCTCCCTTGTTTCTACCCATCCATAGAGCGACTAACAAACTTCTAGACTGGCCGGTAAGTTCAGAAGAAAGGGGTGCCCATGACATCTTAAGTGAAAGTAAAGTGTTTTATAAGATATAGTGCAAGCTCACATGGTACATTTCTGTGGTTAATCCAATGAGAAATGCCAAGAGGAAGTTGTGGATTGCAGAAAAGCATAAAGCATACAAGAAGAGGAAATATAAATTATCCTTTTGATTATTTTTAAACTATATAGATAAAAATGATCATTATTAGTAAAAATCTACGAACGGAGTGAAAATAGATAATATTATGGACAAGTAAAAGTGAATGAAACACTGTGTAAGAGAGATCTTAGAAACTTCCTTTTCATTTCTGTGAGGTTGTAAATGAGGTGACCCAAATGTAAGTTTACAAGAAGAAACAATAACCTGGGGTATATAAGTAGCTTCTTCACTCATCTTTCTTTCATTATAAAACAAAAAATTTGACTAGAAATCCCTTTAATTTATTCTTCCATTTATTGTCATCAAATATGCATACACAATTTGTTGTAGGAGAATCATCTTCTTCTTCCCGCTTCTCTTATGATGTATTTCTCAGTTTTAGAGGCGAAGATACCCGCAAAACCTTCACTGGTCATCTTTACACCCAATTGTGTCAAGTCGGAGTTAAGACCTTCATAGATGATGAGGAATTAAGAAAGGGAGACGTCATTTCAACCGAACTTGAGAAAGCAATTGAACAATCAAGGGTTGCCATCGTTGTTTTCTCCAAAAATTATGCTTCGTCTAGTTGGTGTCTTGATGAACTTGTGAAAATTCTCGATTGCAGAGAGAGGTTAAAGCAGGTAGTTTTGCCTATTTTCTATGATGTTGATCCTTCTCAAGTGCGAAGGCAAACTGGGTCTTTTGGTGAAGCCTTGGAAAAACATAAGGAACGATTGTTTGGAACTCAAAGAGTGGAGAAGTGGAAAGCTGCACTGACTGAAGCTGCAAATTTATCTGGGTGGGATTTGCGAAATATTGCTGATGGGTAAGACTTCTTAATTCAACTATAAGATTTTGAATTTAAGCGTTTGCCTAATCTTATAAGTTGGTTAATTATGGAAAATTTCAAAATATTTCTATAGTTTTTAAATTCCATGTCAAATCAAACTACATCACATGAATTGGGACGAGTCTGTAGTAGTAATGGACAATCTCCATTCTCTAACCTCGATTTCTCTATTGGCTATTGTCTGTTGGGTATGGATTTTGTTTTTTTCATCAAATATTTTCAAATATCGAAGTTTCGTTTTTTTTATTTTAACTTCTGTTATTGCTGAAAAACCGTAGGCACGAATCAAAATTTATTGAAAGTATTATAGAACAAGTTTTGCAAGAGGCCAACCAGACACCTCTAGATGTTGCTCATTACCCAATTGGATTAGATTCTTCTATCGAGCATATAGAGTTGTTACTGCAAAGTGGATGTGAGCATGAAGTTCGCATGGTTGGTATATGTGGCGTTGGTGGAATTGGAAAAACAACTCTAGCAAAAGCTATCTACAATCGAATATTTCAACAGTTTGGTGGTAGTTGCTTCCTTTCGGACATTAGATCAAAAGCTGAAGAATTGGGTCTAGTCAAGCTGCAAGAAAAAGTACTTTGTCAAATTCTCAAAACTAAGGAGTTCGAAGTTGATAGTGTTGCTGAAGGTGTCAATCTAATCAAAGCAAGACTTGGGTCAAAGAAGGTTCTAATTGTTCTTGATGACGTGGATCATAGAAGCCAATTAGAATCCCTACAAGAGAAAAAAGTTGGTTTGGCTCTGGTAGTGTAATAATTATTACAACCCGAGACGAGCAATTGCTACATGGGCTTACAACAAATGAGATATACCGAGCCAAACTTTTAAATGAAAATGAAGCTCAACAACTTTTTTATTTCCATGCTTTTAACAGTCTTTCTCCACCACAAGAATATGTTAAACTGGCACAAGACATAATAAAATACTCATATGGGCTACCATTAGCTCTTGTGACATTGGGGTCACATCTGCAAGGGAGATCCGTTAAAGAATGGAGAGATGAGTTCAAGAAACTAAAAGCAATTCCTCATTGTGATATTCAAAAGATTCTCCAAATAAGCTTTGATGGACTTGATGATAATACTCAGAGTGTTTTCCTTGATATCGCATGCGCCTTCCATGGATGTTATGAGGATGAAGTGACCAAAACATTAAATGCGTGTTTTTATTCTGAAAGTGCTATTTCAACCTTAGTCCAAAGGAACTTGCTCCAAAGGGATTGTCGTAAGTTAGTGATGCATGATCTAGTGCGGGATATGGGAAGAGAAATTGTTCGCAAGGAATCACCTCGAGACTGTGGAAAACGGAGTAGATTGTTCAACCCTCAAGAAGTCCTTGATGTCCTACAAGGAAATAAAGTCAGTAAATTTCATTATCTTTATCTTGGTTATACTTTCTTTTCACTTTTTTTTTCCATTTAATTTGATATACATTTGCTTAGAATTTAGATTGTCACCACAAGAACTCAATTCATTTGTGCTTAATTCTTCTCTGGCTGGTAAATTATCTCTAGTTGTTTGCCAACCACTCTTTCCTAATTTCTCGTACCTTTCATTTTACTAAACAACAGGGTTCTGAAAATGTAGAAGTATTGGTGATAGAACGACAGGCATTAAATGGTGTGAAGCTGAGCACAAAAGCATTTCAGAAAATGATAAAACTTAGGGTGCTTAAAATCGACGACTTACATATCAGTGGAGATATTGAGTTATTGTCCAAGGAGCTCAGATGGTTTTCTTGGAAAAGATGTCCTTTAAAATGTATACCATCAAATTTTTCAGCAGAGAAACTTGTATTTCTGAATATGAGAGGGAGCAATATCCAAGAATTTGGTTTGAATTTGCAGGTTCGTTACTCAATTCTACAATTTGATGTGTACTGTTATATTGCAATTACGTGAAGGAAAATCTTAAATGAAATTATATTTTGTTTACTTTTAGTATTGTAGAAGTTTGAAGGAGCTGGATCTCTCTGATTGCAAGCACCTTAGGAGTACTCCAAACTTCAAGGGTTCACGAAGTCTTGAGTCTGTGATGTTTTGAGATTGCTCAAGCCTTAAAATTATCCATCCATCAATAGGGAATTTGGAAAGACTAATTAATCTTCATTTGAGTTATTGCAAAAATATTACGGATCTTCCGAGCAGCATATGCCAGCTAAAATCCCTTGAATACTTGGACATTACTTTCTGCTCATCTTTACAAACACTGCCAATTGACATTGGAGATATGCAAAGCCTAACTCATGTTATTGCATGTGGTACGGGTATAAAACAGTTGCCTGGATCTGTTGAAATGCTAAGGAATCTTAAAGTTTTGGAACTGGGAGGTCGAGATTTAGAGGCCAAAAGGAGTTTTTCTCGAAGAAGAGTCTGCCGCATAGAATCCTTATCTAATTTTATTTCGATTTTATGTCTTGAATACTGTGGTTTCTCTGAGGCTGATATTCCTAGGGATATTGGGAGATTATCCAACTTACATGATTTAGATTTGTGTGGCAACAGTTTCCTCTATCTACCGTTTGATTTTTCTAAGTTACCATTGTTGGTGTTCTTGTATTTGAGTGATTGTAAGAATCTTCAAACACTCCCGTCAATATCAAATTTAGAGAAGCTTAAAATTCTTGGACTTAGGAATTGCCAAAAACTAGTCAAGATTACAGGGTTGGACGACCTCCCTTCAATAGAGAGGATGGACATGATTAATTGTACTTGTCTGCAGAATCCATTGAATGAAGGCTTCTTTAGTGCCCAGGCTCTATCAATTCCGTCTAGAAAACATCAGGTGTACGAGGTTAGTCCCTCTCCCTCTCTCTGATCTCTCTCTCATATCACATTATTAATTAATGATCTAATTGTGTCTTTATTTGTCTGATGAAGCAGCAGGTACAAATTTGTTTCGAAAGCAATGAGATTCCAGATTGGTGCAGCAAAATTCGTCTTGTATTCCCAAGATACTTAGAACTCACAACTAGAAAATTAAAACTAGTAGAGAAACTAGAATAAAAAACAGATTAGAAAAAATATACGAAATATTTTTTCTTAAAGAGAATTGTTGTCAATTTGTGTTTAAAGAATCTTACTGATTCCAACCAACTTTACAGAAACACGAAGTTACCAAAGTTTAATGAACTAGTGAAGAACAGAAGAACATAGATTAATTCACAAATCTAAAATCTGTAACACATACCAGAATCTGGAAAACCAGAAAGAAGATCAAGCCCACTGAATGCACAGTGTCCCCTTAAGGAAATTATTCCCCTCTAGTATCCGAGGTTTGATTTGGAATATGTCCTCCCAGGATAGAATGATCTCAATCACCAGTGTATTGATACCCAAAACGCTGGTGTCAGCGAGCCACTCAACGACAGTAAAGTACACTTAGAATACTAGATTTAGTAGTAGAAAAAGAAGTTCAGAAAATCCTATATTTTTAAAATGAGAGAAAATTCCTCAATTTATAGAAAACAAAGGGTAGTGTGAAAAGGTTCTTAATGTGCCTTACCGGAAAGGTCACAAACCTTTGGAAAAGTCACAATCTTTCGGAAAGGTCACCACCTTTCATAAAAGTCACAACTTTTCATAAAAGTCGCAACTTTTCATAAAAGTCNCCACCAATCCTTGAAGAAAATCTTTTGCATTCTCAGATAATGAACAGAGAGAGTCTCAGTGGAAAAGAACTCAAAAAGAGTGTTAAACAGAGGATATCAGCTCAATCCTTGAAGAACATCATCACTCGCTTCAAATCTTAGTTGAATCAAAATTAAACTAAGATTGAAGAGCAAGTTAATTTTGATTCAACATGCAATATTCAAAATGCTCATCCAACTACAATCTGAAGTTATGGGTTTCACATAACTCAGTAATGTTGGTTCAAGTCAGTTGCTTCTGTATAAAATTTTGTTTTATTTATGTTATCAACTTTTTCCATTGTATACTGCTAGTTTTTTGAGCTGCACTAAAACACTCCCATCACTATCAAATTTAGAGTACCTTGAAAATCTTTATCTTAGGAATTGCCAAAAACTGGTGAAGATTACAGGGTTGGACTACCTCCCGTCAATAAAGATGATCGACGTGATTAATTGTACTTCCCTGCAGAATCAATTCAATGAAGGCTTGTTTAGTGCCCATGCTCTATCAACTTCGTCTATAAACTATCCAGAGATTAAGGTTTAGTCCCTCTTCCTCTCTCTCATATCACATTATTAATGATCTAATTTTGTCTTAATTAATTTGTGTGATGAAGCTGCGGTTACGAATTTATGTCGAAAGCAATGAGATTCCAGTTTGGTGCAACAATAAAGTAACAGCTTCATCTATTTGTTTGACTATGCCCACAGTACAGAATAATGAGTATAACTTCTTAGGAATGGTTCTCTGGTTTGTTTCCCACTTTTGCAATGAAACCACCCGTCTTCAAGAGTTTGATGTTACTATTGACCAGCCTCCAGCTTTTTTCTGGAGGTTTAATATACCCGACAGTGAGGGAGAAGTATCATGTGTTCATTACTTATCTTTCTCAAATGGTAGACCTTTTAATGTCCTGAACATCATCAAAGGCGGGGAACAGATAAGAGTAATGGATGGCAGTGACGGAGGCATAATAAAGAAGATAGGAGTACATCTGTTATATTTAGATCAACATGGTAATGTTACTTCTTTCCTGGCAGTTGTGGGTTAAAGTATAATTTTTTAAGCTGACAAAAAGTTGACAAGCAAACTACATATTGTAATAAATAGAATTCTTACAAGTGCTTCGAGATTATTGCTGCTTTGATGTATTTGTACAAGATTTTATGTGAACATTCCCTGGCCAATTGAAACAAACACTGTTAGCAACATCTCATACTATATCAATCAAGAAATTTTCAGTGAAACGTTGCCACTATAACGAGGTTTGACTGTACTTGTATAATGTTAAACCATCATCGTATGAGACATGCCACCCTTACCTACAAGGTGGAGCATTTTCATCAGACATGCTCAAATGCAACAAATCCATACGGATATGATGATCAAAATTGAATGACCGCGAAAGAAGTTAAACGAATAGAAGCTAGAATGCCAATTGACTAACTAATAATGTATCAATCTCAGATAACTGAATTCCTTTGCTAAGGTAACTACTTACATAGCTTCAGAGTCCAGAAAAAACAGAACACAAGCAGGGGTAAATCAATGTCCAAATGTACTGTGGACTACCCCTGGAAACTCTCACTGTCACAACCCAAGTATATAACACCTGTTTTCCGCTTTGGCTCAACAGACCTAATGGATTTGTTCCTTGAGCTACGTCATCTTAGAGTCTACTAATAACTTGTGTACCATGTGAACTTGCACCATACCTTTTAAAACACTTAACTTTCACTTATGATGTCATGTGTGCCCCTTTCTTCTGAACTTGCTAGCCTAGAAGTCTATTAGTCGCTCTATGGATGGGTAGGAAGAAGGGAGGGGAGAAAATCAGGTGTCACACACCTCAAATCATGTTGTAGTCCCACATCATTTGTCGGATGGGAACATGGAGTACTACTCTTTATATGACCAATTTTCCCTACGTGAGTTAATTTTAAAGTTGAGTTAGATTCAAAATTCATTTTTAAAGTGATATCAGAGTCGAATTATCTCTGTCTTCATAAAAAGTATTGCAGCGCAAGCATTTCTTCTTATTTTGGGCATTAATTCACTATTTCACTCTTCTGAAATTGGTTTTCTCCAGCATTGTCATCGACTTCTGTTTTGTGTTTGTCTGAGACTGATTTCCTAAGTTTATTGGGAGTTAATACTGCTAAGAAGTTTAAGATTTGCGCGGTAACAATTTCCACTGTCTACGCGATGAGTATCTTTATCCATTAGTGATAAGGGCTGCAACATAGAGAAAATGGCAATTTTCAACACCTCACTATATCAATCATGAAATTTTTCAGTCAAACGCTGGCACTATAATGAGGTTTGAAAGTTGAAGTTGTGTTTGGACTTTGGTGAACATGTAGAAGTTACGAGAGGAAAAAACTTACCTAATGTTAAAAGAGATTCAAAGAAGAATGGACTTTATTATTTTTATTAGTGTGAACAATTAAAAATCTAGGAAGGAAGTGAAAATAAATACTTATCATGGACAAATAAAAATTAAAAATGAAGGAAACATGTCTATGAAATATCTTGGGAACTTCCCTTTTATTTCTGTTAACCTTCTTTGGGGATTGTAAATGAGTTGACCCAAAATTAATTTTCCAGGAACAAACAATTACTTGTGGGTAGGGGTGTTCATGGTTTGGATAAAAACCGATCCAAACCGAAAAATCGAATCAAACCAATAAAATAAAACCAATTTTATTTGGGTTTGGTTTGGTTTAGTTTTAGATTTTTGAAAACTGATAGTATTTGGTTTGATTATGGTTTTATTCGAACCGAAGAAATAACCGAACCGAACCGATGAATTATATACGTATATTTTATTAATATACATACTTAATATATTGTTTTTATAAACAACTTTAAAGATCTTACATATATTTTCATTAATTTTTTTTTATAATTTACTTATTGAAAGCAAAAATGCCCAAGATGAAAACATTTATCTTATTGATTTCATGTATATGAGTGTCTATGACAATTTTTTATGGGACTGAAAATGTTATTGTCTCTTTCTTCTAGGCCAATATAGTGAATTTTAAAGTTTTATTGATAGTAAATTTAGTGATCGAAAGTTCAATAATTTAAGTCATTCTAACTATTTTTCGTTTTGAATGGATTGTTGTCACTTTTTTCACTTTTTGAATGAATTGTTTCTTTTATTTTTGTGTATGGTTAATAACCGAACCAAACCAAACCAAAACCGATAACCATCAAACCGATAAATGTATATTATATTTGGTTTGGTTTGATTTTGATAATTTTAAAATCGATTAAGTTAATTTGGTTTTGATTTTGACCAATAACCAATCCAAACCGACCCATGAACACCCCTACTTGTGGGTATATAAAGTCTGCTTCACTCATCTCTATTTAATTAAAAAAACCAAAAGTTGACTAAAAATCTCTTTAATTTATTGTCATCAAATATGAATACTCAATTTGTTGTAGGAGAATCATCTTCTTNTTATTTCCGATTGTGTCAAGTCGGAGTTAATACTTTCATAGATGATGAGGAATTGAGAAAGGGAGACGTCATTTCAACAGAACTTGAGAAAGCAATTGAAGAATCTAGGGTTGCCATTGTTGTTTTCTCCAAAAATTATGCTTCGTCTAGTTGGTGTCTTGATGAACTTGTCAAAATTCTCGATTGCAGAGAGAGGTTAAATCAGGTAATTTTGCCTATTTTCTATGATGTTGATCCTTCTCAAGTGCGAAGGCAAACTGGTTGTTTCGGTGAAGCTTTGGCGAAACACAAGGAACTATCATTTGGAGCTGAAAGAGTGGAGAAGTGGAAAGCTGCACTGACTGAAGCTGCGAATTTATCTGGATGGAATTTGAGAAATGTTGCTGATGGGTAAGGCTTCTTAATTCAACTATAGAATTTTGAATTTAAGCGTTTGCCTAAACTTATAAGTCAATAGTGGACAATATTGTGGGACAAAGAAAGTAAGTTGGTTTATTTTGGAAAATTGCAAAGTCTTTCTATATTTCTTAAAACTTCGTGCCCAATCAAATTACATTATATAAATTGGGACGAAGGAGTAGTAGTAATAGATAATCTCCATTCTCTAACCTCAAATCCCCTGTTATTTGATTTTGTTTTGTTCATCAATAAACAAAGTATTGTTTTACTTGTTTTTTTACTTTTAACTTTTGTTATTGCTAAAAACTGTAGGCATGAATCAAAATTTATTGGAAGTATTATAAAACAAGTTTTGCAAGAGGTCAATGAGAAACCTCTAGATGTTGCTCATTACCAAATTGGATTAGATTCTTCCATCCAACATATAGAGTTGTTCCTGCAAAGTGGATGTGAGCATGAAGTTCGCATGGTTGGTATATGTGGCGTTGGTGGAATTGGAAAAACAACTTTGGCAAAAGCTATCTACAATCGAATAGTTCGACAATTTGGTGGTTGTTGCTTCCTTTCAGACATTAGATCAAAAGCTAAAGAATCGGGTCTAGTCAAGCTACAAGAGAAACTACTTTGTCAAATTCTCAAAACTAAGGAATTCAAAGTTGATAGTGTTGCTGAAGGTGTCAATCTAATCAAAGCAAGGCTTGGGTCAAAGAAGGTTCTAATTGTTCTTGATGATGTGGATCATAAAAGCCAATTAGAATCCTTAACAAGAGAAAGAAGTTGGTTTGGCTCTGGTAGTGTAATTATTATTTTACAACACGAGACAAGCATTTGCTATATGGGCTTACAACAAGTGAGATACACCAAGCCAAACTTTTAAATGAAAATGAAGCTCAACAACTTTTTTTTTGTCATGCTTTTAACAGTCTTTCTCCATCACAAGAATATGTTGAGCTGGCACAAGACATAATAAAATATTCAGGTGGGTTACCATTAGCTCTTGTGACATTGGGGTCACATTTGCAAGGGCGATCCGTAGAAGAATGGAGATACGAGTTCAAAATACTAAGAGCAATTCCTCATGGTGATATTCAAAAGATTCTCCAGATAAGCTTTGATGGACTTGATGACCATCCTAAGAATGTTTTCCTTGATATCGCGTGCGCCTTCCATGGACTTTTTGAGGATGAAGTTACCAAAACATTAAATGCATGTGGTTTTCATTCTGAAAGTGCAATTTCAACCTTAGTCCAAAAGAGCTTGCTCCAAAGGGATTGGCCTTTTTTGGTGATGCATGATCTTGTGCGGGATATGGGAAGGGAAATCGTTCGTAGGGAATCACCTCGAGACTTTGGAAAACGGAGTAGATTGTTCAACCCTCAAGAAGTCCTGGATGTCCTACAAGGAAATAAAGTCAGTAAATTTCATTATCTTTATCTTGGTTATACTATCTTTTCTCTTTTTTTTTTTTTTTCATTTAATTTGATATACAATTTGCTTATAATTTAGGTTGTCACCATAAGAACTCAATTCATCTGTGCTTAATTCTTCTCTGGCTAGTAAATTATCTATAGTTGTATGCCAACCATTCTCTCCTAATTTCTCGTACTTTACTTTTTACTACACTACAAGGTTCCGAAAATGTAGAAGTATTGGTGTTAGAACGACATGCGTTAAAGGGTGTGAAGCTGAGTACAAAAGCATTTCAGAAAATGATAAAACTTAGGGTGCTTAAAATCGACGACTTACATATTAGTGGAGATTTTGAGCTATTGTCCTAGGAGCTCAGATGGTTGTCTTGGAAAGGATGTCCTTTAAAATGTATACCATCAAATTTTCCAGCTGAGAAACTTGTAATCCTGAATATGAAAGGGAGCAATATCAAAGAATTTGGTTTGAATTTGCAGGTTCGTTACTCAATTCTGCAATTTGATGTGTAGTGTTATATTGCAACTACGTGAAGGAAAATGTTAATTGAAATTATATTTTGTTTACTTCTTAGTATTGTAGAAGTTTGAAGAAGCTGAATCTTTCTGATTGCAAACGCCTCAGAAGTACTCCAAACTTCAGGGGTTCACGAAGTCTTGAAACTTTGTCGCTTAAGTATTGCTCAATTCTAAAGGAGATCCATCCATCAATAGGAAATTTGGAAAGACCAACTGATCTTCAATTGAATGGTTGCAAAAAGATATCAGATCTTCCGAGCAGCATATGCCAGCTAATATCTCTTGAACACTTGAGCGTTAATGACTGCTTATCTTTACAAACACTGCCAGCTGACATTGGAGATATGCAAAGCCTAAGCTATCTCTATGCGCAAGATACGGGTATAAAACAATTGCCCGGATCTGTTGAAATGCTAAGAAATCTTACAGATTTGCAAGTGGGAGGTCGAAATTTAGAGGCCAAAAGGAGAGTTTATCAAAGAAGATCCCACCATATAGAATCCTTGCCAATTTCTATTTCTCGTTTAAGCCTTCGATATTTTGGTTTATCCGAGGATGATATTCCTAGGGACATTGGGAGATTATCCAACTTACATGATTTAGATTTGAGCGGCAACAGTTTCCTTTATCTACCCTTTGATTTCTCCAAGTTACCATGGTACACTCCCGTCAATATCAAATTTAGAGTACCTTAGAGTTGTTGAACTTAGGAATTGCCAAAAACTGGTCAAGATTACAGGGTTGGACAACCTCCCTTCTATAATGAAGATGGACATGATTAATTGTACTTCTCTGCAGAATCCATTAAATGAAGGCTTCTTTAGTGCCCCTGCTCTATCAATTCCGTCTAGAGAACATCAACGGTATGAGGTTAGTCCCTCTCCCTCTGTGATCTCTCTCTCGTACCACATTAATAATTAATGATCTAATTGTGTCTTAATTTGTCTGATGAAGCAGCAGTTACAAATTAATCTCGAAAGCAATGAGATTCCAGATTGGTGCAGCAATAAAGTAACAGCTCATGAATCTATTTGTTTGACTATGCCCACACTACATAATGAGGAGTATAAGTTCTTAGGAATGGTTCTCTGGTTTGTTACTGTTTCCCATATAAAGCGTTTAGCTTCTCTGTTTCGTTGGGATAATGATAAACGTGACAGTGTGGGAGAAGTATCATGTGTATATTACTTCCCTTGCTCAACTGTTACACTGTTTGAAGGCCTGGAGATCAAAGGCGGGGAACAGATAAGAGTAGAGGATCGCACTGGCGGAGCCGTAGTAAAGAAGAAAGGAGTACATCTGTTATATTTAGACCAACATGGCAATGTTACTTCTTTCCCGGCAAAAAAAGTAGTAGAAGAAAAGAAGACAAAAAGAAAAATGATGTTTGGTGGCAGTCGTGGACGAGTATTGGTGTTCCCCATTTACTTCAACTTTTTCCATTTGTATATTGCTAGTTTCTTACTCATGGTCTTTCGAGATTCACTTTGCTAGCTTTCGCATTACACCTAATTATATTTATAACACTCTTAAATTGTTTAATGGGGTAATAGGACACCCACAAAGTTATTTGAAAATTCGAGACAACTTCAGTGGTGACTTTATGTCTTTTCTCTTAAAAATTTCCCAATCATGATTCCACTTCATGAATCACATGCTTAGTGTATAATAAAATAATAAAAGAAGCACTAATCATGAAACGAGACCACATTAATTAGGTGTTAAACAACAATTTTCAAAAAATAAAAATTGCAATGAGCCATGCTATAGAAATATAATGTTTAATCATTTATCTTTCTTAGGTCCGCCTATAATATCTGAAAACCCTCTAAATCGATCAACTCATATTCGTGTTAAAATATGTTGACTAGCATATTCCCTATCAAACGATAGTTCTTCATTAACATAGCTTGACTTCAAAACCTCTAAAAAAGAATAAAATGATCCCCGTCATTTTATATAGATACATTGTTATTTCACTCAAAAGGTTTAAAAAAAAAATCCCATGTGTTACATGTTGATTAGAATGATTAAAAAGTAACGATTAGCATTTTGGGCTAGTAGAATTAGGACACGTTTCACGTTATACTTTTCTTAATTAGACAAATTTGTTGGATTCCACTTTTTTTTTGGTAGTAGTACTATATATATAAACCAATTATGTTGATCTTTGGCATTTCACAATTCCAACACTTTTCAGCAACCTTAAATCCTTAATTCAGGTAATATGATTTTTTAATCATATATAGACATATTTTTGTTTACATTTTGTTTGTATTTATTATCTTCCTTGTATTCTATCTTTGCATTTCCTTGGATCTTATAAGCTTACTTGTTTTTTTTCTTGATGTATGGTCACGGACAATTCTCACTTCATGATCCTGGTTTAGTTACGATTAAATTTGGTTTGATTATTATTACAAATACAAGTTTTTTCCATCACGAATCAGTGAGAAATTTGTGTTATAAAGTATGATAAAAAAAATAATCACTTGTGGATCAAACTAGCTCACTAGGAAAACGCATGATTGAAAATAGATTCTCACAGAAATACTAAGAAACTTCTTAATATATTCTGTGTGAAAACACTACTATTTTTTCTTGATTCAATCAAAATAATTGTGTGGAAATTGCTACTGAACATTTTGAGTGAAAAATTTCAATGGGAAAATAGTGGTTATTTAGTAGTGAATATAATGTTTATTTTCTCTAGTCATGGTTGTTGACACCTAATTTTGACCCTCCGCGATAAGCATTAATTTGTGAGCTTCTCAAATTCCGAACGATTTGAAATAATTGACCTTATAAAATTCAAAATATTTTCAAGTTAGCTCTATGTGATTTTGTCACTTTTTGGAACTTTTAAATAATATATATATATATATATATTATGTTATTAATTAGCATATTTTATAAATATTTGAAAATCATCTCAAAAAGATTTTGTTTTAATTAAATATTTGGTTAATTAGTTTAGTTATATGATAATTTATATTTTTAAATCATTCGGTTAATGATCAAGTTAATTGTTTCATTTCATTAAGTTTAAGAAGCTCCTTAATTAATCTTAGGTTTTAGCCGAATTTGCAAATTAAATTCAATTCGGCTATATTGTGAATTCTATGGCTATAATTGCAATTCATTTAGCCATTTTATATTTGCAAATCTAACATTTTCTATTACAAATTTTTATTACCATTTTGCCTCACCCTTAAACCCATTTGAAACCAAATTTTGGGCCGAAATTCCTTCCAAACCAGCCCAAGTCAGCAGTCCAATACAATAATTCCAGCAACAGCCCACAGTTCCCAACACTTCCCAATCCTCCACCGATTTTCTAGCCCACCAGTTCCCAACAATAAACTATTCACCCATTAATAAATCCAATACCCATTTCCAGCAGCAATAACCCCTGACCCATCCCCTTTGCCCTTTAATTCCACGCTAACAACAACTATTCCAAGCGACAACAACAGCTAGCGGACGGCGTCTTCATAATTTCCGTCAATTAGACGGAAAGCGGTAGCGGCGTCAATGTGCAGAAAGCGTACACTGTGTGCTTTGTCTCCTTCCTCAGATGTCCCTCTCAGTTTCGTACCAGTAGCAATAGCACGCGGCTGTCCCATTTCCTCTTCGGGAATGGGACGAACTTCAGAAAAATGGATGTTTGGCCGATTTGGTGAAAGTGATTAGGAGTTTGAATTTCAAAATAGGCCCTATTCTTGTCAAAAAAAAATTTCGATCCGTTTCCCCCCAACTTTGGAACCCTAATTTCCCCCACTATATAAACCCCATTTTTTATTTACTGTGGAGGGGTTTTTTTTTTTTTTTGGTGGAATTTTTAGAGCAAAAAAAAAAAATACATAGAGCGGTTTGAGTGAAAAAACAGAAAAAATACAAACCAAACACATTCGAAATAGAAGAGAGATTAGTGCGGTTATAGCACAGTTTCCTTGCTCGTTCATAGGGGTCCTCGTAATCTCGTTTTAGTGGGGGAATCATCGTCGTGGCTGGCTCGTTGTTTGTCCTGTTCGCTGCTCATAACAAGGTAAGCCATTTTCTTAACTCTCTTATTTAGATCGTTGCCAGTAAATGTTAGACCATGAGGTGTATTTTGATTAGTGCTGAAACGTTTCTTGCGCGATGTGTTGGGCCTGAGTTGCCTTCCGAATCTCCATCTTATTTTTTCGGAATTGGTTGAAGTGTGTATTTCGTTTCCAAGATGATCTTACTGCCTTTTAAAGCTATTTTTCTATGTTTATGGTTCTCTTCAAATTTCCTGGCAGTCGTGCTTATTTTGATTTCTGTTCTGTCTACCTGCTGGCCGCGTCAATATCGCTTTGTTTGTATTTTATCGAGATAGTGCGGTTTATTCATCACATGTTTGGAAGGTGTCAAAAATCTACCCCTTTTTTGGAGTCTATTTTCAGATTTCAGATTAATAGTTTTGTTCGGATAAGTGGAGTCTCGTCTTGTTATGGCTTTCTTGTAGTATGAATCTTATATAGCTTGAGGCAGGATGTTTTTATAGTACGAAATGCGTTGGATATATATCGGTCTCTTTTGTAGTTGAGAATGTCAATATCTTCTAAGTGCTTGTACTTACGTGTTTGGCTCGTTGAAATATATGTAATAAATTGTGGTCCATTGATCGTAGTCATCTCAATCCTTGCAATTCTATGATCACTTATATCCATTTTACCAAGTTGAAATGCTTAGTTGTTGGTTGGAATGTGTTGGCTTATTTTCAATAGATTCATGGTGCTATTTAGATTTTAGATTTAATAATGGTGTTAATTTAGTTATTGGGTATACATAAATAACGATTACACATGGATACAAATCTGTATAAGTTTAGTTTTGGTTCCTTAAATATTGTTGAGAATTTTTTATTTATTTATTTTTGCATTTCTCTCAAATCTCACTAGTCATTTCTCTGTTCACTGTTGGAGAACAAGCATGTGATTTTTTTTTATTTTATTTTTTATTTTTTGACAAATGACGTTCATTTTCAACCCATTTTTCCCATTCTCTTTTAGCTCTAAATGTGCAAGAATGTGATTATGTTTGCCTTTAGTTTAAGCCGTATCATATTATTCCCTCTCCCTATGAATTTATTTCATGCCATTATGCTTGACTCTCCATTTGTTATAATTTGGCGAGTTTGAGTTAACAATAGACATGATCAATATTTTGGTTAATTTATTTGTTCAGTAGTATAGGTAAAGGCTTTCCCTTTTTGTTGTGAATAAGCTAATCCTTTGCCTTTACTTTTCTTGTGCATGTGAAATCCGTCGGAGTTCGCCACGAGCTCACTCCTTTCCCTCTTGCATTTCGGGAGAGCCGCAAAGGCTCGAATTCCCTTTCTGAGTTAGTCCCCAAAATCGACGAACAGGTCCCGTGGTTGGAAGAAGCAACAAATCGAGATTGTACACACTAGCATACACCTAGTGTGTACGAAAAATGGGAAATGGACTTAAAAAAGGCCCACTTTTCTCAAAGAAATTGTATTTTGTTATTTGGGGCCTAAGCCCTTGTCATCTTATTATTATTTCTGTAAGAAATTTAGGACAGGTGAAAATTGGGCCTAAGGTCCAAATAATATTTTATCTCATGTTAGTTTAGGACAGGTGAAAAATTGGGCCGGAGGCCCAAAACAAAAAATGGGCCCAAATACTGGTCCAGGCGGACAGAAACCAGATTTGGGTCCAACTCCCTTTCCCTCTTTATTTTATTGTATTTGTGTGCTTGTTAATATTTGCCGCTAACCTTAAGGTTGAAAAATTCAAATCCCCGAAAGACGCCAATTTTGATTTAACAATTAACTGAATCGGTCATCTCTTAACAAAAACTTAAAGAATAAGTTTTACAAAATATTTCGCTTAGATAATATTTCATAATTCTATTTTTCTCCCTCAAATTGGTCCTAACCAACAAAATAGTTCAATTTTGCAAAACGAGTTAAGTTAAAATTATTTTAGCCAAATAATTAATTGTCGGATAACCGCATTAGCGGGTGTTCTAGGTGCTTTAAAACCCTTCTTAGAACACTAATATGAACCCCCGAACCCCCTTATATTTTCATTAGACTCCTGTTTTAGTCTTTTGAAAACAAATAGTTTTCTTGATTTTTCTTAAAAATTAAGTGGCGACTCTTAAACCAGTCAAATTATATTTTCCTAAATAAAACAATGGTTGGTAGCCTTCTCTATTTTTGATTTGCCCAATGTTGGACTCCCATATTATGTCATCCACACTATATATCTAACATATCGACTTCGGAGTGTATGATCGTGTTAATTAGAATATGTTCGAATGACCTGATGTGCAATCCTCGTTACACACATAATATTAATTTTTTCCCTTGTTATTGTAAAGCTGCAGAATTTCACTAGGCTGGTTAATTAATTGGTTCAGATGAAAATGTTGAAGAAAAATAGTTCACTTGTTCTTATGACCTGTTTGGTTGGTCTGCTAATTTGTGAAATCAAGTCATGGACATTCTCATATAGGGAGAAATTTACTGAGCAACCAAACAGGTAGTTATTATGCAGTAATATTTGATGCTGG
>NW_026034357.1:189228-202020 GCF_019186545.1 Solanum stenotomum
TGTTTTTAGTCCAAAAGGTATTACTAGCCATTCGAAATGCCCTTCTGTACATGTAAAAGCAACCCATTCTATACTATCTTCATGCATTTTTACTTGCCAATATCCAAACTTACAATCGAATTTACTAAAAATCTTTCTTCCTTGTATTCTATTATTAGCTCTATTTTATCTGGTAGCTTATATTCGTCCATTCGGGTGTTATGATTGAGTCTTTTGTAATTTATAACCATTCTTGCTTTTCCCCTTACTATTTCACTATGATTTCTTACCATGAACGCTGCTGATCTATGCTTTGATGTTGATCTTCTGATTACTCCTAACTTTAATAACTCTTATATTTGATCTTCGAACTCCTTTAGATCTTCATTTGTTGATTCTATAGAGGTTGTTTTTATTGTGTATTATGGGTTAATTATGTCTAGTCTGCAGGTTATGTGATTGGCGTCCCAGTGCTTTAAGGGTCTTTCTCCAATTATTTCTAGTTTATCTAGAATTAGAATTACTTCCTCTAGATCCTTTTGATTTTTTATTATTCCTATGTGTTGTAATCCCTTTTTAAAGTTGTAAAGCTCTGTATTTATTTCTATTAAGGTGTAATTCTTTTCCATATCTTCTGTATCTGAAACGCTAAGTTCTAATAGTTCAATTTCTTCTTTTTCATCCGTAATATGTATCTTGGTACAAGTGCACTCTTCTCCTTTGTCACATTTTTTTGGAGTATTTGGGCTAAGTTTACTAGTGTCTGTAAGATACCTAGATTTTGTTGGAATAGATTCGGTTGTTAGTGTGGTTTGGGTAGTGTTTTTTGAGAATACTAGTTCTTGGGAACGTGAGTTGCACGTTTGTTCCCCACTACCATATTAATTTGTACATGCCTAATGTCATGCTGATAATTATTTATTAGATAGTACTCTCCATGTTTCTAATTACTTGTCCACTTTTGAATTGACTCACCTATTAAGAAAACATTTATTGACATAGTGAGTTTACCATTTTACCCCTATTAATTATGAAGTGCATGAATTAAAAACTTGAGATTTTCAAGAAGTTCTACATTTTTCAAAGTAATTAATTGAGGGTATAATGGGTACTCCTTCCGTCCCTATTTAGTTGTCCACTTTAGAAATGACACACAGATTAAGGCAACAATGATTAGCATAGTAAAATTACAATTTTACCCTTATAGTACAATTTACAATTCCAAAATAAATTCACTCAAGATAACTAATCAATGCTGGAAAGTTCACAAGTTTATTTACTTTATTTATGACAACTTTATTAAATAAGGGTATAATAGGAAAAAATTTGTTGTCCTTTCTTGATTTGTCAAAATGGACAACTAAATAGGGACAACTAAAAGAGGAAATATGGACTACTAAATAGGGACGGAGGGAGTAAAAAAAATTGTCCTTTCTTAATTTGTCAAAATAGACAAGTAATTAGCGACAACTAAAATAAAAAAATGGACAAGTAATTAGGGACAGAGGGAATACTGTTTATATATAAAACTTAAAATTTCATCCTAAAAAGTAAAAATAAAAATACTAAATGAAAAAAATATTTGAATGAATATTGTGGTTTTTAATACAAATACAATAATTGTTTTAATGATAGTACAATCTCTATTTAATAACTACATATAAGTTTTGTTGAGTGAGTAAATTTTGCATAAGTTTTATAGAGATTCGATCAATATGACTGTATGGTAGCTAGTACATAAATCATTGTGGATTCTCGGTAAGTATGGAGAATTTAGTATTTAATATTTAATTCATTAGATATTTTATAACATTATTAATTAAATGCTTTATAAGATTATATATATTATTAAAAGTGGATAGTAGGGATAAAATGATAATTCAACTTTAGACTTTGAAATGTCCTCATTTACTACTATTTTTGTTGCCTTTAAAAATGGTTCAATGCCTCATCTGGTACTTACAACAATAAATAAATAAGGGCTTGGAATAATTATAGGAGATGACAACACAAGCAAACTATTGAAAAAGATATGATGATATGGTAAGGTAATACTATATAACAGTTAATTATTTTATTATATTTTAATTTACAACAAAGGCAAAATCGTTATCTAACCCTAAAGGTAAGAACTTCACACTTTAGGTGTAATACAAGAATTCATTAGAAATTGCATTTCCCATAAATATAATAGTCTTTAATCACAATGATCCTACAATTTTGTATCAAGATCATGATCATTGTGAAACGTTATATTATATCTTGAAAATCAATTAATAAATCAATCAGTGTAAAGATATAAAATTACGATGCACTATAGGAATTAGACTTCTATGGAATTTTTTTTTTCCTTTTTGTAGGATATATGTGTTGCTTATAATAAATAGTAATAAAACGTCTTTCAACTTAGTGGAGAAATATCTTTTGTATGATTGACATTTGTATGAGGATGGAGCTAAAGAAAAAAAAAAAAAAAGACAAAAATAGATTCATTCATAAAAAAAGTTCAAGAAATGAATGCTAAGGACATCAAAATTCAATTTTGCGCCTTCTTGACAAACTTAAATCCAACACCACAAACAAATATCAAAGACACACACACATACATATATAATGACACATAGAGATAGACACAAACCTGAATTGAGGAAATGGTTCATATATATCTTTGTCGCAATGTTTCTGTAAATGTAGCAAAATGGCACAAATAATAAAAATAAATATCACATAATGTTAACTTACATTAAAAATATACTCACATAAGAGGAAGGATAAAAAGAGTATAGTTTTCATCAAAATCTGAACCAAAAATCATCTCTAGTCATGGATATAATTAGATGAGAATGAGAATAATGCAACAGAGCTATATAATACTAATTAAATTAGGCAACTGAATAGTCAAGAATAAAAATTAATATTCGGAGCACCTTCTCACATTCTCTAGGGAATTTGTATATAATGAAGATAAAATTATAGTTATTGTAATTAAGTTTGCTGATGTACATGGTATAGTAAGTACATTGCATGCATAGTTAATGGGTAGTGAAAAAGACTCAACGGAATTATTTTTATTTATTCACAATATTATTGAAATTTTAGATTAGATAGATATGATTTAATTAGATTATGACTTAGTGTAGGGGCAAAATGATAATCCAACTTTTAATGTTGGAGCTTTCCACTTATAATATAATATGATTATTCCATCTCTGGTAAGGAGACAACTTCCATTATTAAGTAGTAAGAAATTTAATCCTAAAACAAAGTCTACCCTAATATTTAGATCTCTTACCCAAATTTTTTCTAACTTATAGGTAGGTTTATAGAAGTCTGCACAAGTGTTTAAAAAACTTAATTTTGCATTACTAACGTAATGCTCATATATATTAGAGGATCCGTCCATTTGCATGGCTCTTTGTGGCTTTGGGAAATCTTTTATTACTTCTGGGGGCAAAATGCATCTATTTATTATACTTTTCGTACATCCAGAATCTACTAGAGTGAGAGTTTCTATCTCGTAGTCTTGAATTTTTATTCTAGTAAAAAATTTTATGGTATTAATTTTTTTTGTCTTCGTTACAAATTAATCCTTCAACTGACGTAGCCTCTTCCTTTTTGTTTAAGAGTTGTATTTCTTGTTCGGGCCATTTTTTGTTGATCTGGCTAGTTTCTTCTATTTCCTTTTTCTAATTTACCCATCCTTTCTTCTAAATTATCTATCCTATATATAATTGTGCTTATGAATATTGTGTTTGATGGTTACATTTCCAGGAGTTGGCTGCAACACTAGATGATGATATTCCTACCATGCTCAGTGCCCTATGGGCTTGAAGTTGAATGTAAATGTGGAAGATCTGCCGAGAGAAGGTGTCTTATCTTGAATTTTGGTGAATAAACATCAAACATCATGTTATTCCTTTACTGCATATGTCCATTTCTTTTTTTCTAATTTATTGTATCACAAATCATGTCAAGGTATGAATCTAAATAAAAGAGGGATAGAATTTCTTAACTGTTCTAAATAAAAGAGGGATAGAATCTTCATTCTCTAATTTCAACTGATTACACATTGTTATATGCTCATAATTGAATGAAACTATTTGACCAGCCTTAACGTGTCTTTGTTATGTGCCGGTGTTTTCTCCCTTTGTGCTTTCTTGTCTCTTTTCTTGTTTTCAGAAATTTAGTGTACTTTGAGTTACAATATCCACCATGCTGCTGCTTGTTGTGTTCTTTCTGTTGTTTGATGGCATCAACACCACTGCCTCTTTGGTTTCTAGGTCGATATTGGGACCATAACTTTGCTACACTCTGACTAAAATCAACTCGTATCCTTCGATCATCAATTTTAGTATTATCCATCTTAAAATATGCTTGCTCACATGACTCCTTGTCCTCAAACTCGATGAAAGCATAACAGTGACTATCCCTAGTCTTGTGATCTCTGATAATTTCAGCAGATGTCACGGTTCCAAAGCGTGAGAAGATTATATATAGTGCTTCCTCTTTAGTTGACGGATTTAATTTACAAACAAAGAGCACATTGTCAGGGGGTTTCATCTCAGCATAAGGAATGTCTCCTACACTTTCAAGTATTACTGCTCGGGAGTGTGCTTCCTTCTCTTCACGAACACCTAATTCCTCATCCTTTGGCATCCAATCATCCTCTAGTCGAACATCATCATCAATCTCATCATTCGGCTTTCTTTCAGGTGAAGCATCTGGAATCAAGTCGTCTAACTGGGAAGGATCATCGAAAGGATCATACAATATGTAAGTGTGTTTGATTCGTATATTTTGATAAGGCTTGCCCTTGTCATCCACATACGCTTCATTTATCCTATTCAATGTGTCAAATCCTTCTGTAATCTCTCCAAAAACAGTATGCTCCCCATCAAGGGAGTCGAGATCATCACGTAACGTGATATAGAACTGAGAAGCATTTAGATTCTTCTCACCAGTACCAGTGCTAGCCATCGCAACAGTTCCCCTCTTTGAATGCTTTAAGTCTGGATGAATCTCATCACCAAAAAAACGTGCCTGAACCCCGTATAAAAATTTGTATATCGAATCCCCTCCGGATCTTGTTCCAGTTGGATCTCCCGTCTGCATTGTGAAATTCTTTCGAACCGTATGAAAGAGACAATTATGATAATATTTTATCTTGCATAATTTCAGAAAAATTTTGCATGTCAAAGGACATTCATCCGTAAACAAATCAACTACCATGTCCCCCAAACTTGTCACAATCATCACAGACATAGTGGGAGATGAATTTGAAGAAAAAACGAATTTTTTTTTGATGAATTTGAAGAAAAAACGAATTATTTTTTTGACGAATTTGAAGAAAAAACGATTTTTTTCCGGTGAGCACAGAGGCGGAATAAGGACGAAATTTCCGGTGAACACGGAGGCCGAATAAAGAAGAGGGACGAATAGGGAATTGCGGTTGGCTTTATTTATAAGAGAAAAAAAAGTAACGCGGTGAAACTGTTAGTCTAGTCCTACTAGGATTACATACTTTAAACTATTCCTTTTCCTTATTGAACTTGTGATTCTCTTTCCTTTTTTATCAAAGGACTAGTTTATATTTATTTCTTTCCCTTTTTTATTTGAATTGGTATTTTTTTATTTCTTTCCTTCTTTGCTCCTTTGTTTCAGCTATTTTTTTTTTTATTATTTTTGCACTTTAACATTTTTCTTCTTTGCCGCAATCTCTCATATTTGTACAAGTTGGCTGCATTCACATCTAGGAACTTGGTTCACCTGATAGAGTACACATAAGAGAACAAGTCAATCATTTAAACTACTTTATATGTTCTCCTATTTCCCAACAATTTCCACATTTTTGATGATGATAAACAATACTTTGTCACATATCAAGATTCTTTGTCAATCATCAAAACTACAAACATCATGTTCTCCAACAATTTTCCCATTTTCGATGATGACAAATTATGCATATGTCCCTAACCCACATCATATAACAAATTTTATTATTTATATATTCATTTTATATTTTTTATACTTCTAGCATTTGATTAACTCCTTTAACTTAATTTTGTCGTATTATTTAAACTCTTAAATTATTTTGGTCCAATTTTTTCTATCGTCTATGAGCAATTTTTGGCTAGTTTTGACTGTTATTTTGGTGCAATTTTGGTTTAGGTTTGATCTAATGGCATGAGCAAGGACAAGAATTAGCAAGTTTTATGTACCAAATAAATAAAGGAAGTATGTATAAAACATCAACTTTACAAGTATGACAACTTCAAAAAACATGTGTAAAATGTCAAGAAGAATTTTATAAATATCAAAACGAGTGATGCAACTACATAGATACAAAAATCATTGCAAAAATGCATTTACTCGTGCAATAACATCATCTTAATTCAACAAAAAAGCAGTGCAATCTTGACAATTAAATTTAGGGGTTAATAAGATCCTCACATAGTTAAGAATGTAAATAATACGAAAAAAATTAAGTTTAGAGAGTAATAAAATCCTCATATAATTTAGATGCATATATAACTGATAATTTCATCATAGTCCGAGTTTTTTCTATGCCTTACCTCTAGGATTACTTTCACTTGTGTAGTAACTCTAAAATTAGCATAGTTAAACCTCCGTATCAAAAATAATATTTGATTTCTTTATATACTATCTTTAAATCATAGTTTTATCAAATATGGAGTAACAACATACAACTAACATAACATACAACTAATTAATAGTAAAATAATTAATAGTTATGATAAAATGTGAAGATTCACAAGCAAGAGAACATGTTTAATATATTTACTTGATATCGCAAGAAATAAAAACTACCGACAATTGGAACCAAAATGCTATCAAGCCTTTTTAAAAATACGATGCTTTAGTTGATAAAGAATATTCCTTTTTCAATAAATTTTTATCTTGCCTAAAAAAATTAATACAAATGATTGAATTTATATTCAAGAAATTCTTATGATTTAGAGCATGTTTGACATTATTGTTGGGGGGCCAGAAACACTTAATTTGAGAAAAAAACAGTCTTGTTGAAAAATCAAGTATATGACAAATCAGTAAAAATGCTTTTAAATAGAAGCAGAAACAACTTTTAAATGGAAGAAGCTAAAAATTTATGTTTTTTTAAAAAAACAGAAGCAGACAAAGAATTATTTTTCACAAGACTAAAATATCATTTTCATATATACATATTTACCAATATATTTCTTATTAATTAATTAGCATATTTCATAAGTTTGGTTAAATTTCATTTAATTTTTTTTTTTATATAATAAATTTTATAATTTATTCTACGTTTATATATTATATATTATTTTGTAGAATTCGAAAAAGAAAGAAAAAACAATTAAAGATTTCATGCCACACCTTTTGCATACCAAAAGAACTAGTGCAAATAATAATAAGTTAAATGTCTAGTTCGATTTTCCATATATAGAGACATGCAAATCGTTGCATAATGAAATTTGAATTTATTGTTTTAACAATAGTAGGAGGAGAGACAAAATAGCTCTTGTTAAACATAGCGTTGTGCCAACAATGCGCGGATGCCAATCGTCCTCATGCATTGTAATCTGATAGTAAATTGGAACATATTTCTTTGCGATATGAACATTAAAAACAAAGAATTTCATGACTTTATTGACATGATCGGAAAGAAAAAAAAGTTTTTCTATTTTTAAAAATTGATTTCTAATGAAATTATTAGGCTTATTATGTCAAGTCTATCTATGACAACCTCACTGACTCATGGACCAAGTAAAGTATATATATTGATGAGAACTATGTACCATTATAGGTCGAAGGTGATTATGATTTGTCACTAGTAATGAGAAACTTATTTTTATCATTGCTTAGAAGTAGTGAAGGTTTAAAGGTAGTACAATAAAGTAGTATTAAATTAAGAAAGAAAAAAAAAGGTGAGTAAAAGTTACTTTTAATGTAATAAATTAAATTTGAATTAAGAATTAAGGAATTTCGTATGTTAAGGACTTATTAAAATTCTTACCTATATAGACACATGAAGTGCGGTGGATCAAAATTTGGAATAGTATAATATATGGGATAATTTCGTACAATAAAGTAATTAGTTTGTAACAAATATATAGTCATATATCAATATTGTATAAAAGTTATGTAGTGTAGCGATATTGTATAAATTATGTATAAACATATAGCGATATTGTATAAATAATTATTTAATGTATCATACTGTATAAATGGTAAACGTGTTTTTCAAATTCAACCCATTAAGCCCAAACACTGTCGTTGCCGTGAAACTACCATTACTACTAATCCTTTGGATTTTTCACCCACCATCTATTCGACACAATGCCTGGACGAAACTCGTAAAATTGATGCATCGACTATTGTCTCTTTCGACACAAAACAGAACCGTAACAACAACCCACAACCCCTTTCCTCATCTTTTCATTTTTCTTGAGTTCCGCCATTAATGGCGAGTTATGCAATCTATATTTTAAATCAATACTATTGATAACAAAATTTTGCAGAAATAATAAATTTCAAAGATTAAATCACGTAGTGTAAACAGAAATCAATTAACAGAAATTAATGACGGTGAATGTACCAGAATCTGTAACAGTCATATGAAACAGAATGGAAAGAAAATTGAGTTCACTGAATGTATAGTGTCTCCTTAAGGAAATTATTCCCCTCTAGTATCCGAGGTTTGAATTGGAATATATCCTCCCAGGATAGAATGATTCTATTCACCAGTGTATTGATATCCAAAACAATGGTGTCATTGAGCTACTCAACGGCAGTAAAGTACACGAATATGTTGCAACCTTTCAGAAACCACACGACCATTCATGAAAGTTTGCAACCTTTCAAACAATCATGGTTATTTTTGCTCCAACGGTGAAAAATTCAAATAAAACGGAAAGATGCTTTAAAATACGGATTGCGTGGATCCGAATCGGGTCGATCATTTCGGCTAATTATTTAAATAATTTAAAACGTTTCGTCCAAAAAATAATTTCTCGATCGATCATTTTCCAAAGCCGAAGCTGAAGCCGAGCGAACGACGACGACGCGGGGGGAGGGAGGTCCCTCTTTTCAACCCTTTTAACAACTAGTAGTGTTTCTCTATTTAAACACTTTAACTTTTCTTTCCACCACCAATGAGGGAGAAATGTTTTTTACTAAAGTATAAGAGAACCTTTCAAATTCCTCTTTTCATCTTCCCTCCATTTTTCATTAATTCTTACTATATACCCAACAATCCCCCACGTGAATGGGAAAATGATTATAACATAAAGGAATGCAAGGACAAGTGTGTACTTTACAAGCAAGGATTAATTGCATCTGATAAGTAGGTTTTTCGTTAAACTTTATGTAGTGAGGATATGTCAGATATACTCGGTCAATCGGTAGATGTGATATCTTTGAACCGTCGAGCCTTGATGTATACCTAGACAACCATATGTCACACAATCAACCCTTTACCGTTTATGATTCTTACAGTTGTGTCGTTTCAACCATGAACACCTCCTGGTTTTATGAGTGTATAGAGAATATGTTTTTTTACAATGATTCTCTTTGAATCGGCTTACACTTCACACTCACATAGGTTATTTCTAACGGTGTCATCGCGTAGTTACACTATTTGGTCAAATCTGTCAACTTAGCAAATCATTAAAAACTTAAAGCTTTATTAACTCGTTAACAAGCCTTAAAGTTTTAACATTGTTCCTGAACATTGTCTTCATTATGAGAATGGATTGAGTTGATTGACAATGTCAAATCGTCAGTCACACTTTGTTTTCTCCTTGAACCTAGCTCTTGGAATCTCCAGTCTGCTGGGTAGAGTTACTGTCATGATAACTTGTCCTAAGCCATAAATTCATTCCTTAAATGATCTTTCAACTGCCTCTCTCACTAGGCATTTTGTTAGTGGATCTGACACATTATCTCTTGACTTTACATAGTCAATTGTAAAAATTCCACTAGAGAGCAGTTGTCTCACGGTATTATGTCTCCATCGTATATGACGAGATCTTTCATTGTACATGACGCTCCCTGCCCTACCTATTGTTGCTTGACTTTCACAATGTATGCATCTAGGTCCCACATGTTTGGGCCAGAATGGAATGTCCTCTAATAAATTTCGGAGCTACTCAGCTTCTTCACCGGCCTTATCTAAAGCAATAAATTCAAATTTCATTGTAGAGCAAGCGATACATATCTGTTTGTACGATTTCCAAGAGACTGATCCTCCACCAAGTGTAAACACACCCACTTGTGAATTTTACTTCATTTGACCCGGTGATTCAATTTGCTTTACTATACCCTTTAATCACGGCAGGATATTTATTATAATGCAAGACATAGTGTTGTGTATGTTTCAAATACGCCAACTCACATTTCATTGTTATCCAGTGAGTTTGATTAGGATTACTAGTGAATTGACTTAGTTTGATTTGTATCCTGAATTTTAATTATTATGGGTCCAATTCAGGTCATTAGAGAAGAAGAAAGAATACAGGGTATAAAAGAGAAACAACATTAGTAGTGATCAATTTAAAGTAATTTTCTTATAATTTGCTGATGTCATGATCTAATTTTTCTAAGTCACGAAGATACCTAACCCCAACTCGTTTGGCAAACCCTAAAATTATTTCAAACCAAAACATAAAATTTAAGAGATGTGAATAAGTCTATTAGTAACTTTCAAAAGATAAATTAAAGAGTTTTAGAACTAAAACAGTGTGAACAGACCAAAATAGCCCTAAAAATGGTAATACAAGTGAGCTTCTAAATCACTTTAGTACAAATATCTCAACAAAAGATAAGAACATGACAGTCTCGATCAGCTTCTCATCACTCACTCCGGAACTCGACTAGTACTATTTAGGATCAGGATCTGCACAAAAAAATGCAGTAAATACTATAGTATAAGTAGGGGTGTTCACGGGTCGGTTTGGATCGGTTATTGGTCAAAATTCAAACCAAACCAACTTAATCGGTTTTAAAATTATCCAAACCAAACCAAACCAAACCAAATATAATATACATTTATTGGTTTTGTGGTTATCGGTTTCGGTTTGGTTTGGTTCGGTTATTTGGTTATTAACCATAAACAAAAATAAAAGAAAAAATTCATTCAAAATGTGAAAAAAATGACAACAATCCATCCAAAACAAAAAAATAGTTAGAATGACTGAAATTATTGAACTTTCGATCACTGAATTTATTATGATTAAAGCTTTAAAATTCACTATATTGGCTTAGAAGGAAGAGACATTAACATTTTCAGTCCCACAAAGAATTTTCATAGACATTCTTATGCATGAAATCAATAAAAAAAATATTTTCACCTTGGGCATTTTTGCTTTCAATAAGTAAATTATAATGAAAACATATATAAGATCTTTAAAATTGTTTATAAAAATAATATATTAAGTATGTATATTAATAAAATATATGTATATAATTCATCGGTTTGGTTCGGTTATTTCTTCGGTTTTTTCGAATAAAATCATAACCAAACCAAATACTATCGATTTTAAAAAATCTAAAACCAAATCAAACCAAACCCAAATAAAATTGGTTTTATTTTATCGATTTGGTTCGATTTTTCGGTTTGGATCGATTTTTATCCAAACTGTGAACACCCCTAAGTATAAGTATATCAATAAGTATCATTATTTGCCCACAACAAGATTCTAGTGATGCTCATCACTAGGGGTGTACAAGTCAAACCGAACCGACGAACCTAATCAAACCGAAAAAAAAAACCAATTTATGGTTTGGTTTAGTAGGTTTGGCGGTTGAAAAAAAAAACCGACCACTCTTGGTTTGGTTTGGTATTAAAAGAAAAAAAGTCAAATCGAATCCAAACCAAACCGACATAATATATATATATATATATATATATATAGACTACCTTAAAAGCATGAACTCCCAAACTTGAATGTTAAATTACTATAATACCCCCAATTAAAAATAATCACTTTATTTTATTTATTAATTTGATAATATTAAAAGTAAATACTTTTTCACATTAAAGGGTTGTGATTTTGTCATAGGGTTGTGACTTTTTCGATGAGTTGTGGCTTTTCCAAAGGGTTGTGATTTTTCCAAAGAGTTGTGTCTTTTCCAAAGGGTTGTGCCATTTCCAATGAGTTGTGACTTTTCCAAAAGGTTGTGACTTTTTCGATGAGCAATGACTTTTTCGAAAGGTTGTAACTTTTCTGATAAGGCACAATTAACACCTATTCATACTACTATTTTGTCATAGGGTTGTGACTTTTTCGATGAGTTGTGGCTTTTCCAAAGGGTTCTGATTTTTCCAAAGAGTTGTGTCTTTTCCGATGAGTTGTGACTTTTCCAAAAGGTTGTGACTTTTTCGATGAGCAATGACTTTTTCGAAAGGTTGTAACTTTTTTGATAAGGCACAATTAACACCTATTCATACTACTATTTGTTAGCTATAAATAGAGGGTTTCCTCTCACTTTTAAACTATGATTTTTAAAAAAAGTTTTCTACTCTTTTTCTTCTTTAAAAATCTCAAGGGTCATTTGGAACAGTAGATTAAGTTAAAAATTCAACGAAATTCGAGGTACCACATAAGAAAGAGTCTGTGCACAAATTGTATTCATTTAACACTTTTTTTTTCTGATAGTAGAATTGTATTGTAACAACATGTCTGTTTTGATTTAATTTAATAGACCTTATTTTAAAATATTTTTACAATAACTAATTGAAATAATTTTTTTTTGTTTAACAAAATTTAAGAGTTATTTTCTCCTATATTTTGTTTCAAATTTTAGTTTCAT
>NW_026034358.1:0-723 GCF_019186545.1 Solanum stenotomum
AAAAAGAATTATGAGCCTCATCAAGGATACTTTCCCTCACACCATCCACACAAGGAACACATAATCTACCTTGGTACCTAAGGGCACCATCTCCCCCTTGGGAGAAAACCTCCACCTTACCACTACTCACCGAAGCCTTTAATTCTACCAAAGAAGAATCAAGATCTTGCTTGACTATCACCTCATCAACCAAGGAAGACCTTGAACCATCAACAACAACTACTCCTCCACTATCCACCCCTTCTAACCTAACTCCCAATTTGGCCAACCGATGGACCTCCTTAGCCAACTCTTTACTACCTTCCTCCACATGAGCCAAGCTACCCATGGACACTCTACTCAATGCATCCGCCACCACATTAGCTTTCCCCGGATGTTAGTGAACACTCATATCATAATCCTTAAGGAATTCTAACCACCTCCTTTGTCTCAAGTTAAGATCTTTTTGCGTGAACACATATTGGAGATTCTTATGGTCGGTGAAGATATCAACATGCACCCCATACAAATAATGACGCCAAATCTTTAAAGCAAAAACCACGGCGGCCAATTGAAGATCATGGGTTGGGTAATTTTTTTCATGAACCTTAAGTTGCCTAGAAGCATAGGCTATAACCTTACCACTTTGCATCAACACACAACCCAAACCAATGCGGGAAGCATCACAATAAACAACAAAACCTTCTAACCCATCTAGAAGTGACAAAATAGGAGCGGACACAA
>NW_026034359.1:0-410 GCF_019186545.1 Solanum stenotomum
GATTGTGGAAACCTTCCTTTCCACAAGTATAACCATTTATCCTCTATTTTACTTCAAGTTTATGGGTCCTTATGATCATTTATGAACTCTTGAATTATGGAATTACTACTACACATCCTATTATGGTCTATTTTTGCATATTATCATGAAATGGAATTGTTATGTGATGTTTATGGTTTTCATGCTTCCATGATCAAATTATGAAGGTTGATATATATATGTATGTTGTTGGTGGGCTGATTTATATGTATTTCGGAATTGGTTGGACTTAGTACTCTTGAAGTACATGATTTCATTTACATGAACAATAGCCCATCATGTGTTTGATAAAATGCCCATTTATAGAATCCTTAGGAAATGGAAGGTCCAATGTACGTCCTAGGAATCGAATGGTTATATAATTATTGAAA
>NW_026034360.1:0-368 GCF_019186545.1 Solanum stenotomum
CAAACCGCCTTTAGGCAGTTTGGTTGCATATGTCTCGAAAAAATACGCTGATTCAAAAAAAAAATCGCCAGAAACGGACACCCGAGGCCCGAGTTATGGCCGTTTGAAGTTTCCTAAATTCAAGGCCACCTTCCACCTTTGAGATGCTGAATTTCAAACGGCCGTAACTTTCGGCTCGAACGTCCGTTTGACGCAATCTTTTTTTTGAAACCTCGTATTTTTTCGAGATCTATATGAGGAACCCATCGCCCTTGTCTGAATTTCCTTTTATTTTTTTCATCATATTTCCGCTCGCGCGTAAGCATCAGTAAAACGCGTTTCTGGGAAAATTGGCACGTGCAAACCGCCTTTAGGCGGTTTAGTTGCGT
>NW_026034361.1:0-414 GCF_019186545.1 Solanum stenotomum
TCCCAAAAATGCCTTTTACCGATTCTTACCCGAGCCGAAATATGATGAAAAAAATAAATGGAAACTCAGACAAGGGCGATGGGTCATTCAGATAGATCTCGAAGAAATACGAAGATTCAAAAAAAAGATTGCGTCAAACGGACGTTCGAGCCGGAAGTTACGGCCATTTGAAATTCAGCATCTTAAAGGTTGAAGGAGGCTTTGAATTTAGGAAACTTCAAACGGCCATAACTCGGGCCTCGGGTGTCCGTTTCAGTCGATTTTTTTTTGAATTCGCGTATTTTTTCGAGATCTACGCAACCAAACTGCCTAAAGGCGGTTTGCGCGTGNACCTTTTACCGATTCTTACGCGAGCCGAAATATGATGAAAAAAATAAATGGAAATACAGACAAAGGCGATGGGTCATTCAGATA
>NW_026034362.1:0-742 GCF_019186545.1 Solanum stenotomum
AGACACACAGTTTCCAACATAAGTAGGGGCAGATATCTCGGATAAGATTCCACCGTGGTAAATCTTTGTAAATATAACGCTTTCCTCCATGGTCAATTGTTAGCCCTACAAAATATCAAACAAACCCTAGCTTAAGATAACGGAATATACTCATATATCCCATACAACAACTAAAAAACAAAGTTTTAAAGCATATTTTCTGGGTAATAGTAAAGAATGGACAGAATATTCGCAAAAATCACAAACCCTTTATTTTTACAAAACCCTAGCTTTTTGGAATTCAGTTAACAAAGCATGTAACTTACACAAGGAAATCTTCAAGATTGTAACACGAACAAGACGAATCCAACTTCAATCTGGAGGAAATCGCGAAGATGGAGAGCTTCAATCTGGAGGATATCGCGAAGAGAGAGAGAGAAGTGTTCTGTCAATTTTAACGATTTAGGAATCTTCCCCAATTAAGACATTTACAAATACACGTCGGATACACGTGGTAGTTGTTAAATGGTTATTCTATACACGTCGGATACACGTGGGGAGCTTAAATACACGCGCCTTGGCCGTTTATGAAAAGTGATAAAAAAATGCTTAGATGGTTCAAATCTGGGGTGGTAGAGGTGTTCAATAGGTACTAGATGTAGTTGAGGTGTCTAAATGAATAATGAGGACAACTTTGAGTGGCTACATATGACTTTGGCCTTTCTTTTTATGGTTGTTCTTTTAAATTTTTTCTTTTCTTTTA
>NW_026034363.1:0-206 GCF_019186545.1 Solanum stenotomum
TTCAGTTAAATAATTATTCTAAAATTGTCTGTACATTAGCTATAACGTCATTACGTAGTTATGTACCTTGACTTAAGTGTGAAAATTCTATCTGGACAGACCAAAATGGTTTATCTCCTCCAAACGTTTCTGATGCTAACTCTGACTGTCATTTTCTCTGCCAAACAACAGTTTTCAATTAAAGAAAATAAGAAAGAATGGATAAA
>NW_026034364.1:0-249 GCF_019186545.1 Solanum stenotomum
GATATGGATGCAATGACAGTTGATATCATAATTTAGGCAAATAAGGCACATTTGAGGTAAAACAATTCAACAAATATTAGCAAATAGTCAAAGAGAGTCAAGTCATTATGGTTAGAACCTAATTGAATCCCCAGCAGAGTCGCCATTTCTGTTGTGTCGTAATTTTCCTATCTTTAGAAAAATCACATTTTTGAAATGTTCCAAGTATAAAACAAGTTGAAAAAAATACTTAGAAAAGAGTCACCACTT
>NW_026034365.1:0-624 GCF_019186545.1 Solanum stenotomum
TCTCGTAATTTCTTTATCTGGTTTTTTTCTTTTTCCTATTGGTAAATCTCTTGGGAAAAATTGGGGTTTTATCCATTTGGACTCCCTTTTTGATGAAAAAGGTATATTTACGATCCTTATGTTATGGGTAAACTGATTTTAACATAAAATTATTGATTCATCGATTATTTTCATCATATTAACCGCGTACAATTTGGACTTTCCCGGTAAAGTTTGATAAATTGAGAATTTCAAGGTCGATCTTAACTCCGTTTTTTATGAAATTTCATATTTGAACTTATCTAAGCATGGGTAAGATGTTTTTCAAGAGATATTTCATTTTCGAGTCGGGGTTTCGGATCCGAATATTTTAGGCTTCTTCAAGAACGTGGATTTTCCTTCAAATTGAGTTTGTGAATTGATTTCAACTCCGTTTTCAAATTGGTTTTCACCATTAGCTTCCAAATACTTTAAGGATCATTTTACATCAAAAATTTCCATATGTGGGTATCGTTTTCCGGTATGAGACTTTTGGACCGTTTTGCCCTTTTTCCCTAAATTTCTTGATTTTGGTGTCATTGGACTCGAATTGTGATTGTGAATAATTGTTTGAATAAATTATCGTGATCCGAATTATACTCGAAA
>NW_026034366.1:0-721 GCF_019186545.1 Solanum stenotomum
GAATAGTAAATAAGCAATTCTTGACTAATAGTTTGCATGCATTGATAATTCTTTCGTTTAGAAGTCTTTTTAACGGTGGCCAACGTTAGAACTCGCCTTGTTACTTCTTGCCGGACCAAGGAGGTAATTAACAAGAAAAGAATTATCAACATAGATTTGTGTGATACTATCTAATAGGCTAGTGTCGATTGGTGCCAAGTAATAACTAAGTCAAACATCGATTATGATGTCTAATATGAGGTAAAGGTAAGGGTTAGTAAATTATACACACGTAGCCGGACCAAGGTGCGAGGTAAAATTCTCTAGATGCCGGACCAAGGATTAAGGGATACCTAACTTATCACTTTGCATGTAATACACTAAAAAAGGATTGCTATTACTAGGATTACTGCGTTATGAGATTATGGGGAACACGTATACCCTAGTTATTTCTCTTATCTTGATAACAACCAAAGTTGAGTTTAATTATTGACTACTTCTTAAGTTCTTACTATTTGTTTCACACAAGCACAAACCCCCCCACCCCTTTTATTACCTGTTTCTGGAAATAATTTGACTAATCGAATATAATTGTTGGTTAAAAGTAAAGTCTAAACCATTTTCCTCGTGGGATCGATCTCAACCTACAAGTTGGGTTCTTTACTTGATAACGATCACTTATGTTTCTGAAAGGAGGTGTAATTTGAGCGTATTACTTACCCCATTTCAAATGTGTTTCTCT
>NW_026034367.1:0-387 GCF_019186545.1 Solanum stenotomum
TAAATTGCAGAAAATCAGCAACATATTCTCAAACTTAAACCCTCATATCTCTCTCATCTCTCAACCGATTTGGGTGATCCAAAAGGCAAAGTTGTGAGATTTTTCGAGGACAACGCGTTGGTGAGCTCGGATAGTGATTTGGGGTCTCCGTTTGAGGTAAATTTCGTGAAATACCTGCTGCCAGACCCATTGTGTGAGCTTGATTTTGGAAATTTTTAAGACTTGTTTTCTTAGCCATTTTAGATCCGATTTTGGTGATTTTTGAGGCTATCTTGAGTGGTTTTTCGAGGAGAACATTGTGGTGTTGTTAGATTTTACTGTAGATCGCCCGTTTTTGGTAAAAACGCTGAATTAGCTGCTGTCGCATTTCTATTCTTTTGAGAAAAT
>NW_026034368.1:0-315 GCF_019186545.1 Solanum stenotomum
ATATCCCTCATCTCATTTTAAAGTTATATGTAATTCCAATTAGAATATTACCTAAACACCTCATCACAATCCTTTGCATCACATTCACATATATGATATCATGTCAACACTTCAATTCCTCATATAATGCCTTCAAGGCCATAATCATAATACACTCCATAAGTAGACACCTCCACCATAAGTGGATCACACATCAATCTATCAAGATTCTATATCAATTCTACATTAACAATGAAGTTAGACCAACTTACCCTTTTCCAAAGCCACAATCATCATTCCTCAACTCTCCAATAATTTACAATAGATAAGCATAAA
>NW_026034369.1:0-372 GCF_019186545.1 Solanum stenotomum
AGTTTAAGATGACCGATAGTCCTTAACTATTGACGTAGGTTGTATTAGGAGTGCCTCATTTGTGATTTTCATTGTTTTTCTTCTAGCAGAATGAACCTCCAAGGAATTGATACCACATACTAGAACATTCACAATAGAAGCCACAAACAAACTCTCCAAATGGAATTACGGTAAAATCATATATTTGTACTTCTTGCTGTGTTTTTGGGAATGCTTTACTGTTTGGACCTGTGGCTTACTGAATTGTTGCTAATCAGTCCTAGACCTTGTGTTGGAAATAGGCATTTAATTTGGTTCCCTTGCTCTTATCGCCTTGAATCGTATATTTGGATTTTGTTGTTTATGTGTGTTAATTAATTATCTTTTTAGCTT
>NW_026034370.1:0-360 GCF_019186545.1 Solanum stenotomum
TAATAATAATAATAATAATAATAATAAATGTGTCAGCACCACAAAAACAGACTTTTTAAATAATTAAAAATAATTATATGTAATAGGATTAAATAATAAAATACTATTTTATTTTTAAAATGATTTAAAAGAATTTTTACAATTAAATGATTAAAACATTAAAATCATTCTAAAAATATGGTGTTGTAATGTTTGATTCCTTTTTTTTTTTTTGTGGAAATATAATATTTCACAACCTTCTTATTTATAGAATATAATAATAATAATAATAACAANAATAATAATAATAATAATAATAATAATAATACAATAATAATAATAATAATAATAACAATTTATATCTATCTATCTATATATTAA
>NW_026034371.1:0-314 GCF_019186545.1 Solanum stenotomum
AGAGAGGGTGACAAGGATAGGTATATCCCACCTCATGAGCATTAAAAGCCCTTGAACCAAGGGCTGACTCAGAGAATGTCCAAACAGAAGACATGCTCTCAGCATTCTCAATAAGGTTGAAGGTTCAGACAAGGTGTTGAAAGAGATGAAAGAGGACGTCTCAACCCTCAATCAAATGGTGACGTCTCATTTAGTTTCTATCAAGCAGCTGGAAACATAGATGGGTCAAATCTCGGCTCATCTAAATCCAAGGCCAAAGTAAGGGTTTCCTAGTGACTTAATGACAAACCCCAAAAATGAAGCTTGAATTAGTA
>NW_026034372.1:0-929 GCF_019186545.1 Solanum stenotomum
TCATGAACTTATGTAGAGAGAATAATAAACCCAGAAATTTTACTTGGATTGCAAAGTCAAAATCTTCAAAACGAACTTGGGAAATCAATAATTGCTAGAGTTGCCAATTAATCTCCAAAGTTACAAAGCAAAAATAGAATAATAGTTTCTAACCCCCAGAAACGAGGTTAACATGTCCTATTTATAGAAAACAAATCCTAAATAAAAAAGGAACAATTTAAGGAAAGTTTTGTTCAGGTACGCGTCTTCAATCCAAGAGACCGACTTACGGACCATCGATGGATCTACGGTCCGTAAGTCTCTTCCGTCACTCGGGACTTAGAAAATATTTTAGCTTCCAGAAATTAGCTTCTCTGAAGCAAACGACGGACCAGCAGTACGGACTGTAGATCGACCTACGGTCCATCAATCCCCTCAGTAGCTCCATACTTAGAATCTTCAAAAATCAGGTATTGGAACCCTCGCAGTCGCACTCTACGGACCGTTAATGGGCACTGTGGTTCCACACTTAGTCAGATTTCCCTGATTTGTCTTCAATTTCATGCCTGCTGATCTATGGTCATAACCTACGGACCGTGAATGGACCTACGGTCTGTAGATCACCTCCGTGGATGCCTTTTTCTGTATTTCCTTCAGCTGTCTCAAAACATCTGCGCCTGAACACCTTTCCTGCAAAACATGATAAAAACACATAAAAACCAATATAAAAAGGCCCTAGACACACACAACTTGTATGTGAAATGTATTAGAAACACCGTAAACTCACGGTATATCAACATGTTGTTTCTAAGGAGGGCATTATGGTATATCCGGCGAAGATTAAGGCTATCCGTGATTGGTCTAGGCCTACCTCAGTTAATGAGATTTGAAGCTTCGTCGGACTAGCAGGCTACTACAAACGTACTATTGCAGCCCCGTTGACTCGATTG
>NW_026034373.1:0-929 GCF_019186545.1 Solanum stenotomum
AAGTAAACTAAAAAGTGGGATTTCTGTAGTTAATCTTAATTTAAATGGGGGAGAATGAATGTCTATTGTTCAAAATTGAGGGGAAGTTTGATTTTTAAATTAAAATTAAGGGGAGTAAATGATTTTCACCCATTTTGATGAGAGTTAATTGATCTTTGGTCTTGAACCTAATTAAATTAAGTAATTACATGATATAGAGGTTGTTTTTTTAATTTGATGTGAATTCTAAACAGTGAAATTATAACGAAAAGAAGTTGACATGTCAAATTAACTAGCACGATAATAAAGACTTCCATGAAAGTACTGAGATCACCTTATAAATGCATCAGATATGTGAATTGATTGGAGTTCTAGTCTCAGCCTTACACATATCCGCCTTATTCTTCTTAATTAACAACTATTATTTGAGGCATTTGCTTTTTAAAGGAGCTTAAGTACTTCTGCTAGCTTGCTTAATATAGGTTCAAGTAGGCTACCTATTATTGAAGAAGTGGGCAAGCAATGTAGTATTGTGGCCCTCTCTATTAGTATACGTGCTTGGACCAGTTAGGTGCCTTCTTGGTTTGGCAAAGCACATCCTATTATGGTAACTATGTGATCATCTTGGTTATTAGAGAAATTTGAACAACATTTTAGCGGCACATTCACAAGAACAAAACACATCTTGAACAGATTTCTGAATCATTTCCTTTGCTGGCCTACCATCTTTCATCACCTATTACCTAAATATTGTAACATCTCGCAATTTGAAATAGCTAAGAAGAAGCTTTGCACTGGAAATAGTCATTTTTGGGAATAAAGAAAAATCTGGAAATTGTTTAAGTTAGGAAAAGTGGGTTTTTGATCAACTACAAACGGCCATAACTCCCAGCTCATATGAGTTAGGTGTACTTCCAGATATGGTGTCACGACCCGATTTCTCAAGTCAT
>NW_026034374.1:0-269 GCF_019186545.1 Solanum stenotomum
GAAACTCAACTAAATTTCTTATATGATTTTTAAATATTTTTAGTTGTTATTTTACTTTAATTTACGTTACTTTTTATGTTATTTTCAAACAAACTTCTTTTGTTTCAATATGGAATTAAAGAGTCAATAAAATTTCTTTTATGATTTTTAATTATGTTTTTTTAATATCTTATATTATTACATTGTGATTTTAAGTACTTTTTATGTAATTTTTAAATCTAGAACAAATTAAAAGAAAAAAAAGAAAAAATTTAAATGAAGAAAGTACT
>NW_026034375.1:0-222 GCF_019186545.1 Solanum stenotomum
TGGAGGATTGTAGAGAGAGAAATATTTGGGAGGAGGTGGGTTTCTTTTTAATTCTAATTGGAGTGACTTAAAATGGAAGAATTTGGTCTAAAAGGGTTTTATAATTGCTAGGAAAGGTAAAAAATAATAGGGACTCAACTTAGGAAAAGAATTAAGGACCCACAAAGATAAACTTAAAAGTTTTCACTAAACCTGTCTAAGCTCGTCCTTTTTGACAGTGCT
>NW_026034376.1:0-312 GCF_019186545.1 Solanum stenotomum
TCTGCAGCTGCCGCGACGTCCTCTGCTTCTGCGAAGGTGGGTGGCTGCGGTTGGGGGATGGCGGCGTGGCAACGGTCGGGGATGGTGGCTGGCGCCGGTCGGGGATGGGTGGGGATCGGCGCCGATGGGGGTGGGTCGTGGGTGGATCTGGAGAGGGGGAGTGAAAGTGGACTTAGGTTTTGAGAGTTAGTGTTTAGGATTAGGACTTATATTGTCATTCTTTTTTAAAGAGAATTATTTAATTTACCGACCTCGGGATGTCAATATTTTTAAAAATAATTAGCTATATTTAAAAATATTTAATAAATACTG
>NW_026034377.1:0-658 GCF_019186545.1 Solanum stenotomum
ACGTGCAGTACATGTCGTCAGGAGGAACACAATATGAATGTTAGCAGAAATTTTCCTAATCTTTAGAAAAATCACTTTGAAAATGTTCCAAGTATAAAACGATTTGACAAAAATACTTAGAAAAGAGTCGCCACTTAATTTTTTAAAGAAATTAAGAAAACTTATAATTTTCAAAGATTTAAACAGAAAAAATCATTTGAAAATACCAAAGAGGGTTCGGGGTTCAATTTACACTTCGAGAAGGGTTTAAGCATTCGAAGTGTCCGCTAACATGCGGTTGACCTGCGACTTGACTAATATATATTTTGACTATTTTTAAGAAAATAATGATTTAACATAAAAAATAATAACTTACAATATTTGATTAACTTTGAGAAAATAATTAAATAAATGACACATTTTATATTTATTCTATTTTTTAGAGAAAGGGGTCCAAAAATGGAACATTTGACTCGAAAATCAAGTGATTAGAATATTAATAGAATTAGATTAATTAGAATTTATTTGATTCATTTTGAAATAACTTAAACCTATTTAATACATTAAAGCATGAAAATCATTTCTTATTAAATGACTAAACCTTTTGAGAAAAGGACTAAGTAAGTATTATTATTATTATTAACATTATTATATTTTTATTGATAAAAATGACTTACAT
>NW_026034378.1:0-1274 GCF_019186545.1 Solanum stenotomum
GATTTTTGTAATTTGTGAAAGAGTAGGGTGTGGAGGTAATTTGTGTCTTACACTATGTGGTTTGCATAATTTTTACTTTGTAAACAAAAATTATTAGCAAGAATAAATTATATGTTAAATTTTTTTAGAAAAAAATGATTAATTAGGATAAAAAATATATTATTTTACCCACTTTAACATCTTTTATACTTTGTTAAAAATAAGAATTAATAGTGAAAAGTGTTGAACAAAGTGAATTACAAATTCTTTTTTATTTTTTTTTAAATTTTAGTTTCAAACATTACAACAAACATATTCAAATGGTGTGTACCGAGTCATCAACTTCTTAAATTAGATTCTATGGTTCTAACTCTTATCTTTATTTGATATTTGTCAACTTGTTACTTATAAAATTATGTTAACAATTCATATAATAATTGTCTCACTGAAAGGATGTTTTCAATGTTGAGTTGATAAAATCTAACCTAAAATCAATAACTGAAAAACAATATTAAATACTAATAATTTTCATCTAAATAGTGTAAGAAAAATAATTTTTGAATAAATATGTATACAAAGTTTATTTATATTTTAGGCCTCAAATTGAAATTTCAATTTAGGCCCCCAATTACGTTGAGCCGCCCCTGATTTGAATATTCATTTTTTTTTAGTAAATAATATGAATAATATATTCATATATTTGGTCATTTTCTAAAAAAATCAATGATCGACCCATATCCAATGAATCAAATTGGAATATGATTACTCGTTTTTTTAATCATTCGTAGAGAGTGTTTTATTTTTTAATATGAGACTTTTTAACATGAATTCAAATTTAATCAGACTTCAACATTAATAGTGGACATCGAATGAAAAATAATACGTATTTTTTTAGAAATACCCTAGACTAATAGCTTGACTGCATGCTAGATGATAAAAGAGCTTTTGCTCTGTGTATTATTCGAGATATATATTTCAAAGAATCGTCCAAATAATGTTCTTTTCCCTTTCCAATTATTTCATTAGTTCACATGAAAACAACTACCATGAGTGTACTTTGATATATATATATATATATATATATATATATATTGGCATTTATTGAAGAATGTTCATCAAACTTAGATCTAACCAGCAAGGCATCATGTTCCATATAAATCAGTTATATTTGTCTGATTAAAAAGGAATAAAAATTCTTCTGAATTATGGCAAAATTACAATTACATACTTAAATAATAGAAGAAATCCGTAACTCGTATGAATTTGATTTTTTCATATTATATAACCTTAAACCA
>NW_026034379.1:0-426 GCF_019186545.1 Solanum stenotomum
GTGAAGTGTGGTTGCGCCTCGTGTCTTACACATCATGGTCCCAACGGCCAAGTCATGTGTACTTTCTTTTGGTTTGTTAATACTTTCTACTTTCATGAAAACATGTTATCCACTATGGCAGCACCTTTAAATGTTCATAGATAGAGCATGATTATAGGTTGGTCCTCCCAAGCCTTCTCGACAACAGGTGTCGGTCCGCCTAAATGGGATTTTAGGCGTGATAAAAGTGGTATCAGAGCAGTTCATCCTAGGAGTCTACAAAGCCATGTCTATGTAGAGTCTTGCTTATGGATGTGTTGTGCACCACATTTATAAGGAGGAGACTACGTGGCATTTAGAAGTTATCCCTTTCTTTTCATTCTTTGGATCGTGCCAAAGCGCCAGATATTGTAGGTGGACCATGCTTAACCTCTTAATTGTTTTGTT
>NW_026034380.1:0-7560 GCF_019186545.1 Solanum stenotomum
AATTGAATGATGCTGAATGGGTTCGCAAACGGATTGATTAGTTAACCTTGATCGATGAGAAGAGAATGGTTGCGGTTTGTCATGGTCAACTGTATCGACAGAGAATGACTCGTGCTTTTCACAAGAAAGTAAGATCCAGGACATTTGAAGTTGGTGAGTTAGTTCTTAAGCGCATTTTCCCTCATCAGGATGAATATAAAGGGAAATTTGCACCAAATTGGCAAGGGCCCTACATGGTTCGCAAAGTGTTATCCGGAGGTGCCCTAGTCCTGTCGGAGATGGATGGCACCGAATGGCCGAAACCGATCAACTCAGATACAGTCAAAAGATATTATGTGTGAAGATTATGTTTGTATTTTCTGTCATTTCCTTGTAATCGTTCTATTTGCTTGTAATTGCTTTGTTTAGAATTTATCCCTATGTAATGAACTACGTCTGACCTGAATTCTCGAGAATGAGATACGTAGGCGGCCTATGTCGGCCTCGGTCGGTTCTTTGCTTAAACTTTCTATTTTTGATAATCCTCGAGGGGGAACTACGTTTGACCTGATTCCTGCCTTAACGGGATACGTGGGCGCCACAAGGGCTCGGTCATATCTCCCGTGAGATTTCTATTTTATCTTTACAATAGAAACTGGGACAGAATATTTGAGAGGAACTCAAAAATTCTCAAGAAAGAGATCTCTCCAATAAAGCCAAGATTGTGGTTACTTTGAGATTCGTAACTGGGACAAAATTTTTGAGAAAATCCCAAAAATTTCGTGATTTGCTCGCCAACGGTTAAGGATAAGCCAAGACAGTTAACTGGGACAGAAATTTTGAGGATGGCCTCAAAATTTCAACAGGCTCATCGGCAGTTTGGGACAGCTTTGAATATTTCCCAACAAGTAATCAGACGGACTTCAAGGCATCAACTTCTGAATGACGTCCATTAAACTTGACGTGACATGACACTTGGCAGTGACTTTTTCCAAACATTACTTTTGAAAATCTATTTTCCTCAAAAACTTTTCCTTCATGTTTTTATTATTTTTGCATAAAAATGTTTTGTCTTATCTATCAAGAAGCGGGAGATTGGAGAAGTCAACCGGAGATAGGAAGACAAGGAGCAGACAACCGAAGAGATCGACACAGATCAGTTCATTTTGTAAAAAACTAATAATTTTTCTTTAGATGCAGGTCTATAGGTTTTCCTCAAGATCGGCATATTCTTTCATCCAATGAATATACAGAAGTCAAAAGGGCGAAGAGCACCCCAAATTAACGACTTTTCTGCGGATACAGGAAATATCTTATGTTTCTTATACCAAGAATTGGGAATATGAGTAGCATTACTTTATTTCAAATTCTCAGTAAGGCAAGGTTCATAATGAACATACAATTGCGTTCGGAGATGGGACAAATGAAAACCTTGAAGAGAGAAATATTATTATTTTCCAGCAACTAAAGATGCCTGGAGCATATTTATCTACATTATATTATCAGATATGATAATTATTCTTACCCTGAAGGTTATTTATATCGTATTGTCGAATGAGATGATACCACCATCCGGAGAGTCATTCGTATCGTATTATCAAATGAGATGATACCACTACTCCAAGGATCATTTTTATTTATATTGTCAATTGAAACGATATCACTATCCGGAGAGTCATTCGTATCGTATTATCAATGAGATGATACCACTACTCCAAGGATCATTTTTTTTTATATTGTCAATTAAAACGATATCACTACCCGGAGAGTCATTTATATCGTATTGTCAAATGATATGATACCACTACTCCGAGGGTCATTTTAATTATATTGTCGATTGAGACGATACCACCATCCAAAAGATACCCAGAAGGTCACATATGTCGCTCGGTGAAGCACTACCTTCGTTCGGTCTCAAGGAGGCATCATCAGAGAAAGAAGTCATGCATTGCAAGAGGAGATTCATACATCGCGGGAAAAAGTTTCATGCATCGCGAGAAAAGAGATTCATGCATCGTGGAAAAAAGATTCCTGCATCGCGAGAAAAGAGATTCACGCATCGCGGAAAAAAGATTCATGCATCGCGAGAAAAAAGATTCATGCATCGCGGAAAAAAGATTCATGCATCGCGAGAAAAGAGATTCATGCATCGTGGAAAAAAGATTCCTGCATCGCGAGAAAAGAGATTCACGCATCGCGGAAAAAAGATTCATGCATCGCGAGAAAAAAGATTCATGCATCGCGGAAAAAAGATTCATGCATCGCGAGAAAAGAGATTCATGCATCGTGGAAAAAAGATTCCTGCATCGCGAGAAAAGAGATTCACGCATCGCGGAAAAAAGATTCATGCATCGCGAGAAAAAAGATTCATGCATCGCGGAAAAAAGATTCATGCATNCAACATATTACATATGCATATTTTATTACTTCGTCATCAAAAGAAGAGTACATTGAAGATTATATTAGAAATACAAAATACAAGCTTTATTTGCTTCACGTCAAACTCGATAGAGTTTACGTCAAATGTTCAAGGAGAACAATTAAGTGTCAACACGGTAAAAGACACTGTCTCCCATTTGAATTGCATTTTATGCTAATGAGTTTTATCTCGGTCTTTGTCGAGAGCATCCGAGAGGATGAATTCTCAAGCAAACCACAGGTGTGGACGACATCAAAAAGGATGCAGCACAACGTGGAACTTTTTCTTAGCAGCGAACTGGGACATAGTCCAAAGAGGAGTGTCAAACTCTTAGGACGCGAGCAGAGGAAAAACTTTCACCACAATCAAACCACACCCCTATCAGAAGGCATGTGGGTTTTTCTTGGATTGGTCAGTTCCTATTTTGCATCCGGAAAATTTTGGGTTCACCAGAAGAAATTTTCTAATCTGAGTGACAATGTACCACGAGCTTTGGAAATTATGTCCGTGTAAGTTCTTAATTATGGGTGTGAAGCGCGCCACACTCATGACTAAGAGGTTGCAAGTCTCTTTTTCACACTCAATCTATTTTGTCGCTTCTCCGAAACCAAAGGTTATCTTGCATAATAGATTTTCTTTTCAACCAATTGAGTCGAACTACAAGCAGCCTGATGCCCTAGGTTGAGGGATATGTAGGCAAAATCAATGTGGAAACTCGGCTGTATTCCAATATTCGCGCTCAAATCTTATTCCCAAGCATTCCGGTATCTTCATAATCCGACATCGGGATGACCTTGGATTCTTTCAAAATCGTGCGTCAAATCAAGCGTATCGAACAACAAGTGACCTGACTTCTCGTATAGCTTGAGATATGTAGGAAACCCATTTTCGGGGTTCGGCTATAATTCCTAAAGCCTGTGCCAAATCCTTTTTCCAAAGGATGAAGATGTGTTCGGTCAAAACTGGATTTGTCAATTTCGTTTAGAACACATTTAAGTTGCATAGATTTTACAATTGTGATATATGTGTTGACACCCAATTTTGACCCTCCACAATATAAATTAATCATTTCGAGCTTCTTCAATTTTAAACGATTTAAAATAATTAGTTTTATAAAATTTCAAAAAAAAAAATAAATAATAATAATAATAATATAGCTTGCAAGTTATTTTAACTAGTTTTGTCACATTTTATAATTCTTAGATAATATATATATTTTACATAATTATGTATATAATTATTATATTTTATGATTATTCGAAATGGTCTCAAAAAAGATTTAGTTTTAGTTAAATATTTGGTTAATTAGTTTAGTTATATAATAGTTTATATTTTTTAGTTTATATTTGAGTTGATTATTTTATTTCGTTAAGATTAAGAAGCTCATAAATTAATTATATTAATTCATCGTATCTAGGTTTTAGCCAAATTCACTAGTGAAATTCAATTTGGTGAAATCAATAATTCATTTGGCTATAATAAACAAACCAATTTTTGGGCCTTTATCCTTGCTAATTGCAGCAGCCCATTTCCCCTCTGACCCAACCCAAAACAAAAGAAAAACTATGCCCCATACAATTACAATACAAATGCAACCCAGTGTACAAACAGTACCCGACCGACCCAGACCCCTGTACATCACATTCTTCTTCTTCACGCGTGAAGAACCCAGAAAGAACGCTCCATCCAGCAGCAGCAAAACCCAGCCAGAATCGACCCGCCCCATTTTCCTTTCTTTCCAACGATAACAAAGAGGACCCAGCAGCTGGACGCAACAGTCCAAAACGTCAAAGCAGTAGCAGCTGGAATTGCGGAATCCATGGAAAAAACAAGCGTCTGCCCTCACGAAATCGTTCCAGCCATGCCTGTCGTCCGGATTTCGTGGGATTTGGGTTGAATTCTTGTACAAACGAGTAGTTTTTGGTTCTTGGGAAATTCAAATTGAGGGTCGAATTCAAATCCCTGTCCTGCCCTTTTCCCTCCCAATTGGACCCTGGATTTCCCCATATATATATGTCACTTCTTCTCCATTAAAAAAGGGAGAGATTTTGGCAAGAACTTATATATAAAAAAAAGAGAGAGGAAGAATTAGTGAAGTATCTGAAAGGAAGAATTACATTAAAACAAAAGTTCCTGAAGCCATTTGGTTCAGTCTTTGTTTTTGTTTTCTTTGTTTGTTCATTCGAGTTACTCGAGGTCGTATTTCGGTGTGAAAGTTGTCGTCGTCGTTCTAGCTCGTCGTGGTCTCAGTTCGCTGCCCGGAAACGGTAATACTCATCTCCCCTTATTTTCCTTTCTATTTCAATAGTTATTACGTGATGGATTGACTCTCTTCTTAGGCGTTTAGTTAATGTTTCCTTTAAATGTTGATGCTTTGACGTTAACAATCATAGATATACATCTGCTCAGCTTATAGTATTTGCGTTTCAACTTCTAGATGGCCATCTGATTCATTTACGTATGTTCTTGGTCAATATCCTTTTAGTTGAGTCTAGTTGCGATCTAAATACACGCTTAATGACGGATGCTTGACTAGTATGAGATTGGCCTAGGGCTTATCGGTTTAATTTCTGTTTTGTGCACGCTAAGGCTTCTGAGAATCTTTCATTTTTTTTCCCCCTGTGTATCATCCATGGCTCACTGTCTAGTTTATCCTTTCAACCATAGGTTTCTTAGAAATGGTCTTGTGATCTCTGTATTAGGACCATAATTTTCCTCTGTTCGATGTCGAATTTGCTATGCTGAAATGTGATAATCTCGTAATTAAAATTAGATTTGGTTTAATGTCTTTTCTAAGTAAATGTCTTCAACCCCTTAGCATTATTCCTAGTTCATTTGATACTATTAATTGTGCTACTTTCCTTGTTCTCTTTCCATTGTTTTAAAGAATGGTATATTGATAGCTTTAGACTTAATCCTAATTAGCTCAGGGGCAGAATGTTTTCTCACCCTTAAATGCATGCTTCATATGGTGTTCTCTCATTCAATATTAATGCTTAAATATTGGTATTAGTTTGGATTATTTGCTTTTAAATTAAATAGATTTAATTTCCTCTTGCACAATGCCTTACTTGTGAGGGATAAAGTCTAAGGTGATTCACTGTTTTGCTAGCTCAACATGGATATAATATATAGTCTCTTTTTCAAAGCAACATCTCTTAGTATATGTATATGTATATGTATATGTATATATATATTTTATTTTTTAGTTGTTTTGCAATTTATTTCCATAACATGCATAGTGATATTTGTCTTATCTTTGTCCGCATAAGTTAGCTACACTATGAATGTATAAATCTCAATAGCATATATTCCTAGTCATTCAGCCTTCTGTGGAAAGCTCAATTTGGAGACTAAGATCGCTTAATATGGATACATTTGCTTATTGAACACTTGCGGTGTTGTGTTTGGTTTCATTTTATTACTTGTGAAGAAATGAATAAATCCGTTAAATCGTTGGTTAGCAACATCTTTGGTTGAATATTCGACACTTGAGTCTAGTATGTATTTTTGGGACTTTGTTTCCTAGTTCTGTATCAAAATCTCGTCCTTTAAACTTATGCATAAACTATCCTATGCTTACTTCTCTTAATTAATCTGTTCATTGAACTAAAGATTATTGCTCTTTATTTTCAAGATAGCAAAATGCCAAAAATGTCAATTTGCTCACGCGCTTAAATTATCTAAAAATGCTTATTTATTGGGTTGTTTTCATTATTGGTCTACTACTACTTTTTCTCTTCTCTAAAAGATCTAATTGTTAATAAGTTGTATGCTTTTAGGGTACAATGTTTATCATCGTTCATTTGTTTCCTTACTTAAAATGCTAATTTTTGTTCTTTTTTTTTTATTATTTTTTTTCTTTCTTTCTCTCGTCGGGTGAACCTTTTCCCGAGTCCATGGTGGACTCCTTCTCTCTTGCATCCTCAAGATGAGCCATAGAGGCTTGATTTTCTCCATCGAGTCAACCCGTCTTTATGTGGATCGTAGGGAGGCAGATTTACAGGTTGAGGGCAGATTACAAGTCCCAAAAGCCTAAGAAATGGGCTGTATACATATTATATACAACAGTACATTCGTTATATAGCAAATTACAGGTCAAAAAGTATGAAAATACAGGGCTGGAGTGAAATACAGGTGTTTGGAAGCAAGAAATACATGAAAAGGGTTGATATACATGCCGATATACACTGATATACATCATCTGTATACCAAAAACGGGATTGAGTAAATCCCCAGAAATTACAGCGAATTTGGCCTAAAAAGGAGGCCCAAATTCAATTTCTAACTTATTTAATTGTGTGATTATTTATTTATTTGTTTTTTTTTATTTGCGACTTAATTTAATTAAATTCCCCAAAAGATAAACCATATTCTTTATGTCGGTTTTCTTTAAAAAATAAATTCATTTTTATCAACTCTTATGATTATTCAAATATCTTTAGTCAAAACTTTCACTCATCTTTAATTAGATTAAAATAATGTCTTGGTTTGTCTACCGAGTTGGTTCGAATTATTATTTCTAAAAAAATAACGCAAATAAGTTTTAATTAACCTAGTTTTGTTAAAATCCTAATGACCAAGTTGTTTCAATTAAGATCCGATTTTCCAAAAAAAAATTTAAAAAATTATTCTTTATTTAACTATGTTTATCAAAGTTAATCGAATATCGTAAAATATTATATACCTTATGTTAAATTATTTTCCTAAATATTTTTTAAAGATATGTTCTTTAAGGGTTTTCTTCATTTAAAGCATTTTTTTTTTCTTTTTCTCATTGCAAAATTGTTCTAAGTTGAAGTATTTTTTTTTTTTTTTTTTTTAATTTTTTAATAAACTTTAAAAATGTGTTAGTCAAAATCTTTTCAATTGATTAATAATAATAATAATAATAAAATATATATATATATATATATATATATACTTACTTAAATCATTTTCTCAAAAGGATTTAGTCAATTAATTCAAAAATGTTATTCATGCTTTAATTTATTAAATTGTTATTTCAAAGTGAATAAAATAAATTCTAACTAATCTTGTTTTATTAATATTCTAAACACTTGTATTTTGAGTCAACTTTTCCATTTTGAATCCTTTTCTCTAAAAAAAAAAAAACAAAATAAAATGTGCCATTTATTTAATTATTTTTTCAAAGTTAATCA
>NW_026034380.1:9440-12933 GCF_019186545.1 Solanum stenotomum
TTCCAAAGCTGTGTTCGCTGAGCCGCATGTGATAACCAGCAAGTTTCTCATTCGTGAAGAAGTGGAAAAAGCAAGAGGAGGAGCAGGTCCTTCAGCATTTTAGTTATCTTATTCCCCTGCGTGGGATTGATGTTTTTGTATTTGCAACTTATCCCTTCCCTAAAAGATGTATCCCTTTGCTTAACTTTGTAATGAATTCTCTATTGTTTATGAATTCTGTTTTGGGGGTGCAACAATTTGTTTTAAATGGCGCAATACATCCTTCAATTCGCTAGGCCTACCCTTGGCACAAAAGGGTCACATGCATGTTTAGGACGCGATATTTGCCTGTTTACTTGTGTGTTTAACTATTTGTATGGTACGTTGCTTTGAATGAGGACATTTTAGCCCACTCCTTGTCAAAAAAAATATATATATACAAAAATTGAAAAATGTCAAATACAAGTCACTACCAAAATGTCCGACCAAAATTCCATGAGTCTTAAGTTTCTCAGTCAGAAATAAAATCCTACTACTGAATCCTAAACCACTACTCTATCATCTCATGAAAGGTAAAATTGCAGCTAAGATGGAAAAAGGCAAGAGTATCGACATAGAGCTAACTGAGGAGGATTTGAGGATGAAATTACAGCGGCTCAGACAAGAGATCCAAGAAACCAGAGAAAGAAGAATAGAAGTGGAGTTCGCCACCGCGGTGGCCCGAGCAGCAAATGCGAGACTAGACGCGGAATTGGCAACGAAGATGACAAAATGTGTTGTTATAGATGAGGAGACAGTTGCTATGCGGAAGAAGCGCGATGCCCTCAGAGAGATAACCGTGATGCTTCAGAAGCCACGTGGAAAGCACTCTTTCTTCAGCCAAGAGGTCACCAACAGTGATCCCAAAGGCGCTAGACCTGAAGCTACTGAAGAAGATACTGGAGAGGAAATTGTCTATAGGCCTCCTATTCAGGGACGATGGAAGGAAATGAATGAGAAAACCACCCTCGAAGCATATGAGTTTACCTCGTGATTAATGCGACAATCAGAAAAAGAATGGCCTGAGTAGAGGCACATTTTGTCTTTTAGGAGCTTTATTGTCTGTTTTTTCACTTTCCCTGTAATCTTCAAGAAATGAATGAATGAAAATGAAATTTCCTTTGTATTCGAACTACGTAGGGCCTGAATTCTCCTTGGGAGATACGTAGGCAGCCTTTCAAGGCCCGGCCCCTATCTTTTAAAAATTTTCTTTTCCCCTTTATTCTACAAGGAAGCATTGAGTTCAGATCAACGAATGCCCAGAGATGCAGCAAGAAGACCTTAGCTCAACGCAATTTAACCTTTCTGAGTCACCAACCCCAACATAAAAACGAGCAAATTCCTGCTTGTTCAAAAGTCAGTCCCCATTATTCGTGGGTTGACATGTTCTCAAACAAAGCAACTTTTATATGTTTATCTGCTTTCTATATGATATTTTGCATCATTTGTGCCGGATCAAAACTAACATATTTGCCTTTGAGTTGTTTTTCTCAACAGGTAGTTAGAACTGGTCTGTGTCGATAAGCTGGCTGATCATCCTTATTTCACTAGATCTAAAGGTCCTACAGATTCCTTCCCCAATCAAAGTTCACAAAAGGGAAAAGCAGCAATAAGTGATAACAATGAAGAAATCAGCCTTACTGATGTCGTGGTGGCTCAGCCCGCCCTTGCTGATCAGAATGAACTGATCCTGCAGTTGATGCAACAAATTACTGAGATGAGGGTCGAGATGCAGAGGAAACACGATTTGCCTCCTCCGATTTTTGCTGTCAACACTCAATCGGATGGAAGACCTCCAGCTTATATTCCCCCTCCTAACATGGAACAAGCTCAGAACCCGCCTTTAAGCCCTACTCGTAATCCTTCCATCATTGACCTTACCACCCAAAACCCCCATTACGCCTCAGCCTCTTATCACACACCACCCCCTCCTCAAAATACCAACCCCCAAGCACCACTCCCTTCCCCCAATGCAAACCACCAAACTGGCCTACCTCCTCAAAGCCAAAATGTTAACCGCCCGCACATTTCCCTCCATTACCAAAATCAACATACCAACCCCCAGACTTTCCCTCAAAATTACCAAGCCACTCAAAATGCCCAAAGTCCCTCTATTGCTCCACCACTACCACAAAAGGCCACTTTCCAAATACCGATCCCCAATGAGCATGACGTCCATGGTTCGGAGCCTGACCACTATGAGGAAAGGGAGAGAGAGTGGAGGTCAAAGGAAGAGACCGCCAAGATAGATGTGAAGGAAGAAATTAGAAAGGCCATGAAGGAGTTGAACTGCATTCCTGAGGTCGCCGGGTTGAGTTACGAAGACCTGTGCATTCATCCAAATTTGGACCTCCCGGAAGGATTCAAGGTGCCAAAATTTGACATCTTCGGAGGAACAGGGAACCCCTTAGCACACCTGAGGGCCTACTGTGACCAACTTGTGGGAGTTGGGAGGGATGAAGCTTTGTTAATGCGGCTTTTTAGCCGAAGTTTGAGCGGAGAGGCTCTAGAGTGGTTTACGTCTCATGAAACGAGACAGTGGTCTTGTTGGAATGCTCTGGCTAAGGACTTCATCGAACGATTCGCCTACAATGTGGAGATCGTTCCTGACCGTTACTCCTTGGAGAAGATGAAGCAGAAGCCGACCGAAAGTTACAGGGAATTTGCATATAGATGGCGGAAGGAGGCAGCTAGAGTAAGACCTCCTAAGTCGGAAAAGGAAATAGTCGAAGTGTTTGTGCGGGTGCAAGAGCCCGAATATTATGACAGAATCATGTTGCTCGTTGGAGGAAAATTTGCTGAGATAGTCAAGGTAGGTGAGACTATCGAAGATGGATTGAGAACCGGGAAAATTGCCCGTGTTGCTGCCTCGCCCGGATCTTCAGGTTTGTTGAAGAAGAAAAGGGAAGATGTGTCCTCTATCTCCTATGAGGGGAAGAAGACCCCAAGGAAATCATCATCATACCAAGGTCGTTCTCGACCTTCACAGAGTTCGTACCCGGCATGCTATGCACAGGTTGATTACCAAAATGCCCCTCCCACCAACTACCAAAACACCCCTCTTCCCAGCTATCAAAATACTCCCCCTACTATCTACCAAACTCCCCCTCCAGTTTACCAAACCCCATCTCATCACTACCGAAATGCCGCCCCCAACTGTTCCAACATTCAGACAAATTACCAAACGCCTCCCCCAATGTACCAAAACCCAGCTCCACTTTACCAAAATACCCCTCCGAACTACCAAGCTCCACAACCAAATTACCAAACCAACTCATATCCCAGACATCAAAACCCCCGTCCAAACGCACCAAATTATCGCCAGATGCCGCCTCCGCAACAAGGCAATTATGATCCCTCCCGTCCTAGATTTGAGAAGAAGCCTGCTAGAATTTTCACTCCGCTTGTTGAAAGCCGAACAAGGCTGTTCGAACGATTAACTTCGGCAGGATATATTCATCCAGTGGGGCCCAAG
>NW_026034380.1:15572-20037 GCF_019186545.1 Solanum stenotomum
GCCGGTGCTACTTACATGAGGGCTATGACGACCATTTTTCACGATATGATTCACAAGGAGATCGAGGTGTATGTAGATGATGTCATAATCAAGTCCCGCGAGAGTTCGGATCACTTGACTCACTTGAGAAAATTCTTTGATCGTCTACGCCGATATAATTTGAAGTTAAATCCCGCCAAATGTACTTTTGGAGTGCCAGCTGGCAAGTTGTTGGGATTTATAGTTAGCAGGAGGGGAATTGAGCTTGACCCTTCCAAGATCAAGGCGATCCAAGAATTACCTCCTCCAAAGACAAAGAAGGAGGTGATGAGTTTTCTAGGAAGGTTGAACTACATCAGCCGGTTCATAGCTCAATCCACCGTGGTGTGTGAGCCCATCTTTAAGTTATTGAAGAAAGATGCCTCTACCAAGTGGACCGGAGAATGTCAAACTGCTTTCGATGCCATCAAGGACTATTTGTCCAACCCACCGGTGTTGGTCCCTCCACGAGAAGGGAGTCCACTATTACTATATTTATCGGTCTCGGATAATGCGTTGGGATGCGTGCTTGGTCAACATGATGAGACTGGAAAGAAGGAGCGAGCCATTTATTACTTGAGTAAAAAGTTCACCCCATATAAGGCTCGTTACACTCTTTTGGAGAGAACATGTTGTGCTTTAACTTGGATCGCTCAAAAGTTGAGACATTATTTGTCTTCTTATACCACATACCTTATATCCAGGATGGATCCATTGAAGTATATTTTCCAGAAAGCAATGCCGACTAGGAAATTGGCTAAATGGCAAATGCTTTTGAGTGAGTTCGACATTGTGTATGTGACACAAAAGGCGATAAAAGCACAAGCCTTAGCTGATCATCTCGCAGAAAATCCAGTTGATGAAGAGTATGAACCACTCAAGACTTATTTTCCCGATGAAGAAGTTGCATTCGTGGGTGAAGATATTTCTGAAGCATATCCTGGTTGGAGAGTATTCTTTGATGGAGCGGCAAATCACCAAGGGAAAGGTATCGGAGCGGTCTTAGTGTCAGAATCTGGTCAACACTACCCTTTGGCGGCTAAACTCCGATTTAATTGCACGAACAATATGGCTGAGTATGAAGCTTGTATCCTTGGTTTGAAGATGGCCATCGACATGAATGTTCATGAGCTTTTGGTTATTGGAGATTCGGATTTATTGATTCATCAAGTTCAAGGAGAATGGGCCGTGAAGAATCCAAAAATCACACCGTATGTGCAGTACATACAGAAGTTGTGCAAAAGATTTCGCAAGATTGAGTTCAGACATACTCCCAGAGCACAGAATGAGTTGGCCGATGCTCTTGCCACCATTGCCTCGATGATCAAACATCCAGATACAAGTTATATTGATCCAGTAGATATAGAGGTAAAAGAACAGCCTGTTCATTGTTCACATGTTGAAGCGGAACCAGATGGTTTGCCTTGGTATTTTGACATCAAGAAGTATTTAGAAGATGGGACTTATCCTGAGAATGCAACGTTCAACCAGAAGAAATCGATACGCCGTATGGCCCTCAATTTCTTTGCAAGTGGGGAAATCCTCTACAGGAGGACTCCAGATTTAGGTCTTCTCAGATGCGTTGATGCTAATGAAGCTGCAAAGCTTCTGGAACAGATACATGCCGGAGTTTGTGGTACTCACATGAATGGGCTCACTTTGGCCAGGAAGATNGTAACCAAGAAAGTTGTAGCTGATTTTGTTCGCAACAACCTGATATGTAGGTTTGGAGTACCAGAATCCATCATTACTGATAACGGAGCGAATCTTAACAGTCACTTGATGAGAGAGATATGTGAACAATTCAAGATTACTCACCGGAATTCCACCGCCTATCGTCCCCAAATGAACGGAGCTGTAGAAGCCGCCAACAAGAACATAAAGAAGATTTTGAGGAAGATGATTGAAAATCGCAGAGGTTGGCACGAGATGTTGCCATATGCTTTGTTGGGTTACAGAACGACTGTCAGAACATCAGTCGGAGGAACTCCATATTTGTTGGTGTATGGGACAGAAGCAGTTATACCTGCTGAAGTTGAAATACCTTCATTGAGAATCATCCAAGAAGCTGAATTAAATGACGTTGAATGGGTTCGCAAGCGGATGGACCAGCTAACATTGATTGATGAGAAAAGAATGATTGCGGTTTGTCATGGTCAACTTTATCGACAAAGGATGATCCGTGCTTTCCGTAAGAAAGTAAGATCCAGAACATTTGAAATTGGTCAGTTAGTCCTTAAACACATTTTCCCTCATCAGGATGAGTACAAAGGGAAATTTGCACCAAATTGGCAAGGACCCTACATGGTTCGCAAAGTGTTATCTGGAGGTGCCTTAATCCTGTCGGAGATGGATGGCACCGAATGGCCAAAACCGATCAACTCAGATGTTGTCAAGAGATACTATGTGTGAAGTTTCAGCTTGTATTTCTATCATTTCCTTGTAATCGTTCTATTTGCTTGTAATTTCTTTGTTTAGAATTTTATCCCTATTGTAATGAACTACGCTCGACCTGAATTCTCAAGAATGAGATACGTAGGCGGCCTATGTCGGCCTCGGTCACTCCTTTATTCCTTTTTAATATTTTTCCTTGTATTTGAACTACGTTCGACCTGAATTCTCGAGAATGAGATACGTAGGCGGCCTATGTCGGCCTCGGTCGGTTTCCTTGTAATTTTTATTATTTTGTTAATCCTTGATAAGGGGAACTACGTTTGACCTGATTCCTGCCTTAACGGGATACGTAGGCGCCACAAGGGCTCGGTCATATTTCCCGTAAGATTTCTATTCTTCCTTTACAATAGAAACTGGGACATAATTTTTGAGAGGGACTCAAAAATTCTCAAGAAAAAGATCTCTCCAACAAAGTCGAGACTGAAGTTACGTCGAAATTTGCAACTGGGACAGAATTTTTGAGAGGATCTCAAAAATTCCGTTATTGGGTGACCAATGGTTAAAGATACGCTGAGACAATTAACTGGGACAGAAATTTTGAGGACGGCCTCAAAATTTCAACGAGTTTATTGGCAATTTAGAGCAACTTTGAATACATCCCAACGAGTGATCAGACAGATCTCAAAACACCAACTCTGAATGACGTCCATTAAACTTAACGTGACATGACACTTGGCAGTGACTTTTTCCAAACATTACTTTTGAAAATCTATTTTCCTCAAAAAATTTTCCTTCATGTTTTTATTATTTTTGCATAAAAATATTTTGTCTTATCTATCAAGAAGCGGGAGATCGGAGAAATCAACCGGAGATAGGAAGACAAGGAGCAGACAACCGAAGAGATCGACACAGATCAGTTCATTTTGTAAAAAACTAATAATTTTTCTTTAGATGCAGGTCTATAGGTTTTCCTCAAGATCGGCATATTCTTTCATCCAATGAATACAAAGAAGTCAAAAGGGCGAAGAGCACCCCAAATTAACGACTTTTCTGCGGATACAGAAAATATCTTATGCTTCTTATACCAAGAATTGAGAATATGAGTAGCATTACTTTATTTCAAATTCTCAGTAAGACAAGGTTCATAATGAACATACAATTGCGTTCGAAGATGGGACAAATGAAAACATTGAAGAGAGAAATATTATTATTTTCCAGCAACTAAAGATACCTGGAAGATATTATATGCATTATAATATTCTTACCCTAAAGGTTATTTATATTGTATCGTCGAATGAGACGATACTGCTACCCGGAGAGTCATTTATATCGTATTGTCAAATGATACGATACCACTACTCCGAGGGTCATTTTTATTTATATTGTCGAATGAGACGACCCCACTACCCGGAGAGTCATTTATATCGTATTGTCAAATGAGGTGATACCACTACTCCGAGGGTCATTTTTATTGTATTGTCGATTCAGACGACATCGCCACCCGAAAGATACCCGGAAGATCACCTGTGTTGTCTGGTGAAGCATTATCTTCATTCGGTACCAGGGATGGCATCATTAGAAAAGAGATTCATGCATCGCGGAAGACAAGTCATGCATAGCAAGAGAAAATAATTCATGCATCGCGGGAAAATATCATGCATAGCAAGAGAAAGATGTCATGCATCGCGGGAAAATATCATGCATAGCAAGAGAAAATATTCATGCGTGTCGGGAAAAAGATTTATGCATCGCGAGAGAAAGAATTCATGCATCGCGGGAAAATATCATGCATAGCAAGAGAAATATGTCATGCATCGCGGAAAAGATCATGCATAGCAAGAGAAAGCAGTCATGCATCACAGAGAATTCATGCATGTCGGAAAAAGATTCATCCATCGCAAGAGAAGATTCATGCATTGCGAAAAGAGATTCATGCATCGCGAGAAAAATGTTCACGCATCGCGAGAAGGATTCGCCCACCAAAAGAGAATCAACATCGACTATATCGTTTTTCTTGCAAATACAACATCAAGAGAACTATCAACATATTACA
>NW_026034381.1:0-342 GCF_019186545.1 Solanum stenotomum
CGACCTACAGGGAGAGGAACGAAGTCTCTCGACCTACAGGGAGAGGAATTCTTTAATGCACCAATGCACCTATCTGTGCAACTACATGGCGTCGAACTTTACGAGATGAAAGTCTTGTGAGGTTTGGTGTTATGTGGAAGTTATATGATATGGCAGCAGGTTGGTCGATGTCTACTACACCTCCATATGTATTAGATCCGGCCAAAATTCCCTGGATGGTTTCTTGGTATACAAGACGTAAAGAACATAAGAATACTGCCCGTGAAGGGGGCTGGAAGGAGAGTGATAGTTCCTAGTGACAACAGCGGATAGCAGCTGTGACTACCGGTTGTTATCCCGATC
>NW_026034382.1:0-437 GCF_019186545.1 Solanum stenotomum
TTTTATATCTTAGTGGAGAGAGTTTTTTGAAGAAAGTTTTAAGTTAGGCATTGCCTGCCTTTTTATTTACATATGCTTTTCTTTATATAGAAAGGAATTTACATACGTACTACATTACTTACCATAATGCATTACTACACTTGTCACCTAATAATACTACTATATTACTTACTCCTATGACTTTTTTACACTACTTGATGGCTTTCTTACAATCCCATACCTACTACTTACACTTGTCTTACAATCCCATACCTACTACTTATGACACACTATTAACATTATGACACACTACTATTCACACCATACTTTATTGACTTTTTTACAAGACAAATAAGTTTACTCTTATCTCTTTTGTCCGTATCTCATCTTCATTGTCTTCTTTTCCTTCATCTTTATCTTTATCATCTTATCATTATCTGCTTCCGTCTTTATCTCTT
>NW_026034383.1:0-1759 GCF_019186545.1 Solanum stenotomum
TGATGAGGTTTGGGAGGCGGGGCAAGCCTAGCCCCAGGTACATTGGGCCTTTTGAGATACTCAGGACAGTTGGAGAGGTTGCTTATGATTTGGCCCTACCTCCAGTATTTTCAGCCATCCACCCAGTGTTTCATGTTTCGATGCTGCGACGGTATGTTCCTGATGAGTCCCATGTGCTCCAGTATGATGCAGTCGAGTTGTATGATCGTTTGACAATTGTAGAGGAGACAGTTGCCATTCTAGCCAGAGATGTGAGGAGATTGCGCTCGAGAGCCATTCCTGTTGTTAAGGTCTGTTGGAGGCATCGTCCAGTCGAGGAGGCTACCAGGGAGACCGAGCAGGAGATGCGAAAGCAGTTTCCCGGCTTGTTTGAGCCTTCAGGTACTTCTTGATCCTTTCTTTCGCGGACGAAAGTCCTTTTTAGTAGTGGATATTGTAATGACCCTCATGTTCATTTCTGTGTCTTGCCTTCTGTGTGTCGTTTAGAGCGTTCCTATAGCGACCCCAAGTCATTTATGACTTGCTGGGACTGACAGTTCGGTCACTTGGTCATTCGTTTGGTCTAGGTGCGAGTTTTTGTGTTTTGGAGCTTATGAACCTTGAACTATCATATTCGATCAAAAGTTCAAGAAGATGACATCGGAATCCAATTCTGACGATTTCATCAGCTCTGGAAGGGTCATTTTAGGCTAGTAGCATGGTCGACATGACTCCCGAGGTTTTCAGTATGAGTCGGTGCGATTAGACGTTTTAACTTTAAGTTTAAGCCTAAGTTTGACTTTGGTCAACATTCTGAGTAAACGCGCTCGGATGAGAATTCCGTCAGCGTGGTTAGCGCCGGAATGTCGAGTTTGGTCTAGATTGACCCTTCTTTTGTGTCTGGAGGTTTTCGATATCTTTCCGAGCCCTTTTGTGGGTTTTGACTTAAAATGACTATTGGAAGTGGGACCCACTTTTTATCGAAATGACCTCTGATGGAAATTTTGACTGTGCCGTTGAGTCTGGAATATCGAATTTGGTATGGTTGCATATCTCGTTTGCGTGCACGGGGTTCCGAGTGAGTTCGGAGCACCCCGTCGGGATTTTAAGTTTCGAAAATGTTGCAGATTTTCTGCAATAAATTGCAGAAAATCAGCAACATATTCCCAAACTTAAACCCTCATATCTCTCTCATCTCTCAACCGATTTGGGTGATCCAAAAGGAAAAATTGTGAGATTTTTCGAGGACAATGCGTTGGTGAGCTCGGATAGTGATTTGGGGTCTCCGTTTGAGGTAAATTTCGTGAAATACCTGCTGCCAGACCCCTTGTGTGAGCTTGATTTTGGAAACTTTTTAGACTTGTTTTCTTAGCCATTTTAGATCCGATTTTGGTGATTTTTGAGGCTATCTTGAGTGGTTTTTCGAGGAGAACATTGTGGTGTTGTTAGATTTTACTGTAGATAGCCCGTTTTTGGTAAAAACACTGAATTAGCTGCTGTCCCATTTCTACACTTTTCAGAAAATTTGGGTTTTAGTTGCTTGTTGATATTGTGTTGTTCCCGAGCCCCGAATTGTGTCCCATTATGGGACATGAGCTGGGGGAAACTGGTTAGGACCCACTTTTGGGGTTAATTTCAAAATTTCCTGCGCGGGTCCCACGAATCTCGATTTGACTCCAAAATTGACCCGTCTCCGTTTGTTGTGATTTTGGTGTCTAAACGACCGTATTAACGTTGTGACTCTATTTTTGGTAGCGGGGAAGCGTTTCGAGTCCGTTCA
>NW_026034384.1:0-1037 GCF_019186545.1 Solanum stenotomum
AAGTTCATCTTCATCTACAATTCACCATGCAAGATGTTAGTTAGATAATAATTAACAAATACATTCAAAAAAAAGAGTGATATATTAATAGATTAGATAGAAAAATATTACCCTCATTAGGTTGAGTAAATCCATGCAACCAATTTCTGGTAGTGACAAGAGTTTGAACATTTTCATGATGGATAGAATTTCTATATTTGGTAACAACACGACCACCAATACTAAGTGCCGATTCAGATGCTACGGTGGTAATTGGAACACTGAGGACATCTCGTGCCATTACCGAAAGATCAGGATATTTTTTTTCATTATCCTTCCAATACTTAATAACATCCATCTCATGAAAAGTCTGATAATCAAGCTTTTTTTCCTCCAAATAAAGGTCCAATTCTGACTTTCCAGCAATGCAAACTGATGTACCCTCAAACTCTTTAAATTCCTATTAATTTGAAACATGAAATATACTAACGATAAGAAGACGAACCCCATCATAGCAAGTAAAAAAGTAAACTGATTTTAACTTCAAATAAAATAGAGAAAGGTAACTCTACACTAATTTTAACTTCAAATAAAATAGTGAAAGGTAACTCTAAACTGATTTTAACTTCAAATAAAATAGTGAAAGGTAACTCATAATTGATTTTAACTTCAAATAAAATAGTGAAAGGTAACTCATTTTTATCTAACTACACATTAAATAGAACTACAAAAATGATCAAGTAGACAAAATTAGTTCTAAAATGTGTAAGTGCTTTTAATCACAACCCATCAAAGTAGAGAATAGAAGTGTTTTTAAGAAAAGATACATAATGATTTAAAGATAAAAAAATAAATACTTACCGCAAACAAAGTAGACTTCTTTTGTTTGGATTGACTTCCTTCTTCAGTTGGTTTGGACCAAGTAGTAGGAGCAGTTGTCCCTATTTGATTATTTGCATATTGTTCATAGAGGTTGTATAATTTTAACTTTATAGTTGCAGCCTGCGCTTTTGCCAAAGAAGAGTTCATCTTTGAGAAACAATATTCTAAAAGTTGCA
>NW_026034385.1:0-238 GCF_019186545.1 Solanum stenotomum
CTATAGTCCACCGATTTTTTGGTGATCCGGAATTCTGACCTCAGTTTTGCCAAAATTATACCTGGACATCCGTTAAGACCTTATCTATGGAGCCAGTTGGGCCTCACGGCCAAAATGGCCCATTTTCAAGGTCAAACGAGTCGTAGAGTAGGTTAACCCCCTATTTTACTGATTTTTGTGTGCTATAATCCGCTGATTTTTTGGTGATACGAAATTCTGACCTCATTATTACCAAAAT
>NW_026034386.1:0-1207 GCF_019186545.1 Solanum stenotomum
AAGAACATATCAGCCCCAACATGAATGAAAAAATTTTATTTAAACATCACTTCAAGATTTCAAAACTTTGTGTAAAGCATCCATAACTCATCAATTTAAACATGTATAAACATTAATGATTCAGAGGCAGAAATGTAAGACTCGATGGAGTACAAAGGACTTGATTTAATACCTTAGGCTTGAGTGGAGTTGAATAGATAAGGATAACGTCTTTGCATATCCGCTTCGGCCTCCCAAGTAGCACTCTCCACTTGTTGATTTCTCCAAAGCACCTTAACGGACGTCACTTCTTTGTTCCTCAACCTTTTAACTTGTCTATCTAAGATCTGAACTGGGACTTCTTCATACGTCAAATTATCTTCTACAACACCCACAACCTCAAGAGGTACAATAGCGTTAGGATCACCAACACATTTCCTCAACATCGATACATGGAATACCGGATGAACTAATTCCATCTCCTTGGGCAACCCCAACTCATAGGCTACTTTACCAACCCTTCTTATTATCTCATAAGGACCGACATACCTAGGGCTTAATTTCCCCTTCTTACCAAAACGAACCACACCTTTCATTGGAGAAACCTTCAAATAAACCCAATCACCCACTTTGAATTCAAGATCCCGTCTCCTCACATCGGCATAAGACCTTTGACGACTTTGGGCTGTTTTCAACCTCTCCCTAATCATCCTTACCTTCTCAAGAGCATCCATGACCAGATCCGGACCCAACAAGGCCACCTCTCCGACTTCAAACCACCCAACCGGTGACCTACACCGTCTACCATAAAGTGCCTCAAAAGGAGCCATACCGATACTAGAATGATGACTATTGTTGTATGCAAATTCAATCAAAGGAAGATGATCATCCCAACTACCTTTCAACTCCAATACACAAGCTCTAAGCATATCCTCCAAGGTTTGAATTGTTCTTTCGGCTTGGCCATCCGTTTGAGGGTGGAAGGCCGTGCTAAGCTTTACCTTTGTACCAATACCCCTTTGGAATGACTTCCAAAAGTGAGAAGTTAATTGGGCACCACGATCCGAGATGATAGACAAAGGAATCCCATGCAACCTTACCAATTCATGAATGTACAACTTGGCATACTCTTCAGCCCCGTAAGTAGTTTTAACCGGTAGGAAATGAGCCGACTTTGTCATCCGATCAACCACCACCCAATCCGAATCAAAGCCTCTTCTAGCCTTGG
>NW_026034387.1:0-135 GCF_019186545.1 Solanum stenotomum
AAAAAGAGATTGCGTCAAACGGACGTTCGCGCCGAAAGTTACGGACGTTTGAAATTCAGCATCTTAAAGGTGGAAGGTGGCCTTGAATTTAGGAAACTTCAAACGGCCATAACTCGGGCCTCGGGTGTCCGTTTC
>NW_026034387.1:255-1207 GCF_019186545.1 Solanum stenotomum
GATTCTTACGCGCGAGCGGAAATATGATGAAAAAAATAAAAGGAAATTCAGACAAGGGCGATGGGTTCCTCATATAGATCTCAAATAAATACGAGGTTTCAAAAAAGAGATTGCGTCAAACGGACGTTCGAGGCGAAAGTTACGGCCGTTTGAAATTCAGCATCTTAAAGGTGGAAGGTGGCCTTGAATTTAGGAAACTTCAAACGGCCATAACTAGGGCCTCGGGTGTCCGTTTCAGGCGATTTTTTTTTTGAATCCGCGTATTTTTTCGAGACCTACGCAACCAAACTACCTAAAGGCGGTTTGCGCGTGCCGATTTTCCCAGAAACGCATTTTACTGATTCTTACGCGCGAGCGGAAATATGATGAAAAAAATAAAAGGAAATTCAGACAAGGGCCATGTGTTCCTCATATAGATCTCGAAAAAATACGAGGTTTCAAAAATGAGATTGCGTCAAACGGACGTTCGAGCCGAAAGTTACGGCCGTTTGAAATTCAGCATCTTAAAGGTGGAAGGTGGCCTTGAATTTAGGAAACTTCAAACGGCCATAACTCGGGCCTCGGGTGTCCGTTTCAGGCGATTTTTTTTTTGAATCCGCGTATTTTTTCTAGACCTACACAACCAAACCGCCTAAAGGCGGTTTGCGCGTGCCGATTTTCCCAGAAACGCGTTTTACTGATTCTTACGCGCGAGCGGAAATATGATGAAAAAAATAAAAGGAAATTCAGACAAGGGCGATGGGTTCCTCATATAGATCTCGAAAAAATACGAGGTTTCAAAAAAAAGATTGCGTCAAACGGACGTTCGAGCCGAAAGTTACGGCCGTTTGAAATTCAGCATCTTAAAGGTGGAAGGTGGCCTTGAATTNGAAACTTCAAACGGCCATAACTCGGGGCTCGGGTGTCCGTTTCAGGCGATTTTTGTTTGAATCCGCGTATTTTTTCGAGACCT
>NW_026034388.1:0-1307 GCF_019186545.1 Solanum stenotomum
ATATATAACCAAAGTAATAATACTTAATCTCTTAATTTGGTTTGCTACTAGATTGTTGTCTATCTTATACATTAGGCACTTTGGCAAGAAACAACCTAGCTTTTGCAATCAAGTTTATTCACAAAGCAATAGTCAATATAGAGAAGAACATTGCTCAGATTTAACAAGGGAAATGATCAAGTGTAGTAGAGTTTTTCATTGAATCTCGAGTCGTGTGTCTTGCGTTCATATATTGTAAGATCTATTCCTATGTTATATTTTATAAAGGAACATAGATCATTTCAGTTATTATTCTTGTAAAGTAAGTTTATGGCTAGAGTTAGCCAAGTTGCATGTTTAAAGTTTATGTTAACTAGAGATAGTTATTATAGCGAGCAATAGAGTCAATGCTTTAAGAGTTTTGTAATAGAGGTGTTACAAGGTGTATGATTTAGAGTTCAATCATTTGTGATTAGTGGGGTCTATACTCATAAGTTGTTTGAAGTTCGAGGAGTTTTGAGAAATCATGTCGTGGTTTTTTTCTCCCTTGACCAAAAAGGTTTCCACGTAAATATCTTTGTTCTTTACCGTAAGCTTTTACTGCTCTTCCTGTTATTAATACAGTTAAGAGACCTGGTCTCCTAACTAGTAGTAGACTCATATAAACCAACACACATCTTTGTTTTTTGTTTCTGTGAACAATCATAGAGGTAAAAACATCAACGCCTTAACATACCTATCAATGCGTCCCTTGATGTGCTTCCTACTAAGTTAACAAAATCTCATGCAACTCTTCACTCTTGTCTAGATGAGTATTGTTTGCCTCAAGAGTGGCAATTACAGCTATGCAGCAATGTCCACAAAAACCTTCCATATTAACAACATAACAGCCATAACTCGAGTAGGTCTCGTGAATGGAGACCTGAACTAATGATTCTGTCTTTGAGCTTTGCTATTGCCCTGATTACATGAAGAAGTTGGGATTGGGATTCTGCATTGACTCCAGATCTATAAATGATTACAAATCCTGAATCTGGCTCACTGCTCGGAAAAGCTTTTCATTTAGTGAACACTCTCGATTCCTTCCTAGAGACATTCGACATTTTCCAGAAAGCTGAGGATATGATACAGTAGGAATACACCTAGAAATCCATCTCCTAACACTTAATGCAAATATAACATCACAAACGATCAAATACTTTTTATTTTTCTCTATTACTGATATAACATGTTATATGTTACTTGACTAAATCCATACTAAAATCCCAGAGCCTCTTAGCTAAATCCATATCTCTAGCAATAGCTGTTGTTGTCGCCAAATTGTTGTC
>NW_026034389.1:0-1291 GCF_019186545.1 Solanum stenotomum
GGGTAAATTTCCCCAAATTACCACTTAAACTGCTGGGGTGTGGAATCTCTCAGTAGAATTGCTAGTGCTATTGGAGTCCCTTTATTTGCTGATGAGTGCACCACAAAGCAAACAAGAATTTCATATGCTAGAATGCTCATTGAAGTTAATGTCACTAAGCCTATACCACACCAGATAACAGTTATGAACCCAAATGGAGGAACATTTATGCAAGAAGCAGTGCTAGAATGGAGACCACAATATTGTGATAAATGCCAAAAGATTGGACACCAATGCCAAGCAGCTGCACAGGGGGAACCACCAAGGCAGAGAAGACCTTGGAAAAAAGTAACTCAAACTTGGCAATACAAAGGGCCAATCCAACCACAAGAGAAAGTGAGGGAGCAGGAACAAGAACCAAAGCAAATGGTACAGGAGAACAGTTCACATTCCATTGCAAAGAAGGATAATCAGGAGATAGAGCAGGCACAAGACAATCAAACACCAGGGGAGATTTGTCAGATCAATCTGCGACCAAATGCTGGAGGTAAGCAACTGGATTTCAGTTTTTCAAATTTTCCTGTATTGGCAGCTATACCAACTAGGAATGGTTTTGATGAAGTGGTTATTCTGGAATGTGAGGGGTATGAATAAAAGATATAAGCAGAAGGAGATTAAAGCTTATTTACATAATAACAAAATAAGTATAGCAGGTCTAATTGAAACAAGATTTAAAGAGCCTAATATGAAAGCAACAATCAAAGGAATAGCACCAGGATGGGGGATACTGCACAATTATAATGCAGCATCTAATGGAAGGATATGGGTAATATGGGATGACAATTGGTATGAAACAACTCTAATCAGTAGTACTGCTCAACTAGTACACTGCCAGATCAAGGAGAGAAGTAAAGGACAACAAGTTATACTCACTGTGGCTTATGGTTTCAATACGATAGAGCAGAGGAAAAAACTATGGCTAGAACTGAATACATTGGCACAAGGCATCACTCAATCATGGCTCATTGCAGGGGATTTTAATGCTTTACTATCACCACAGGATAGACTAGATGGTGCTCCTGTGACCCTCAATGAAATGAGGGATTTTGCAGAATATGTGAAAGACATTGGTGTCACTGAATTACAATGGAAGGGGAACTACTATACTTGGACTAACAAGCAACATGGCACTGATAGAATCTCAAGCAGGATTGATAGAGTTTTTGGGAATGATGAATGGATGGAAAAATGGGGACATGTTTGTACTGAGTATGGGGTCCCAGACATATCAGATCATTGCCCCATGCAAATC
>NW_026034390.1:0-242 GCF_019186545.1 Solanum stenotomum
TTTCGAGATCTATATGAGGAACCCATCGGCCTTGTTTGAATTTCCTTTTGTTTTTTTTCATCATATTTCCGCTCGCGCGTCAGTATCAGTAAAACGCGTTTCTGGGAAAATCGGCACGCGCAAACCGCCTTTAGGCAGTTTGGTTGCGTAGATCTCGAAAAAATACGCGGATTCAAAAAAAAAATCGCCTGAAACGGACACCCGAGGCCCGAGTTTTGAAGTTTCCTAAATTCAAAGCCACC
>NW_026034391.1:0-356 GCF_019186545.1 Solanum stenotomum
GCATCCATACCTTGTGGTGTATCTGATATTATTGAGTTGAAGTATGTTTGGCCTTAGTCTAGGCTTAGACTAGTGTTGCCATAGACTTGCGAGGTTTCGGATGTCGTTGGGCAGTAGAACTTTTTCCGACGTCGTTTCGGACGGTCAGCTCCTTGTAGATTGATATAGCAGACTTGAGTCTGATAGTCTGAGCCTTGGCTAGACGGTAACTCAGCTTATGACCTTGTATCCATAATGCCCTGCTTTTCTGTTAGCTACAGTACCCGGTTAGAGTCCGTGGTCCAGCCCACCCGTGCCCGACCTTTGGCTACAGCACCCAGTTCGAGTTCGTGGTCCAGCCCATATAGGTTGACTCC
>NW_026034392.1:0-719 GCF_019186545.1 Solanum stenotomum
CGTAGGTCCATTCCGTCGGTCACTCCGATAGCAGTTAATTCAAGGGTCCTTTGCTCTTTTCCTATTTCATTTAACCCCTAAGATACGTCGTTTAGACCCTAAATCATGAGGTTTTAATTAGTTTAAACCTAGAAACATAACTAGAACTTACCTAAGTCAAATTCATTAATCAAAACTTAGAAAATTAGAAGCAAGAAGGGAGAAAAAGGCCAAGAACCCTAGTTCAAGAACGCAGCAAAGTTCCATCAGTTCCAGCCCCGAAATCGAAAGATTTCTCCGTGGAATTTGTCACCAGGTATGTGGGATTTCACTAGTGGGTTCCTTTCGCCCATTAGGTCCCTAGAATTCAATCAGATTCATGATTCCATGATTATGAACAGACCTAGGGTTTCTAGAATTTGAACAGATCATCATGAGTTAGTTATTTAAATGTTCCAAATCAGATTATCATGCTATTGCTCAGTTTATTGCATGAATTTCAGAACCCTAGCTATGTATTTCTTTAGTTCTTGAATTACACATGCTAGGTCAGATATTTCAGTATTCAGTTATACATGCCTCAGTTTATGAATGCATCATTATCAGATTAATTGTTGCATTCTCAGTTTGCATGTTCAGTTCGAGCTATCCAGTATTTACAGAAATTCAATCATAACCAGTTAACTACTTAATTCATTGGGAGTAGCATAATGCCGAGTTGGACTAGGGTTTCAGCGTAC
>NW_026034393.1:0-6181 GCF_019186545.1 Solanum stenotomum
GCTCCATCTCAAATCTCCTATTTTTCTTTGTATGTTTTAACATTTTGGTGGAGGACAATAGTTCCTTTAATTGTACTTTTTTTTCATCAAATGGGTTGGTTTTTATTTATTTATTTCCTTAGCAATAGAGTTTGTGTTTAGTGGGACATAAGTTCTTTTAGGGTGCAGAGCATAATTTGTGAGATACGTAGTCATGATTCCAAATCAGCATTTGAAGATGCAATTTGGGATCATGATTTGAAATCAAATCCCAAATTCTTCAAAAAGTATGATTTGGGATTCCAAATAGTGCTTTCAATTTATTTATTTTTAAATGTAAAGCTGGACCCATGAGTTTATATTTTGCAAAAGAAAAAAGACCAACCATTTTAAATTATTCAAAAAAAAAAACTCATGCTTGGCGTGAAGAGATTGTTCATGTGGATAATATTAAAGAATAACTAGGCAATACTATTATTGACTAGTGAATCTTTCTAAAATTATGTTTATTTGCAATTTATAATCACAAACATTTATTTATTAAAAGAATATGGAGATATGTGATTTATTAATATTACGCCTTAGGATATTCCGATATCTTATTTATGAACTTTGGTTTGCTCGTTTGGTAAGATTGTATAAGAATTGATGAAAGACCGATAGTTTTCACAACTTATTGAATTTTCGTGTTTACGAGGGAAAAAAATACAAGGTAAGAAATTCAAAATCATGGAAAAGTCTTGGCCCTCGTTCACGCACTAGTCTATATTTTGTCAATCAATCATCCTATAAAAGTCCACAAATTTGACCAATTGGGACAAACACCTTTATTAGTTGTGGAAAATTCATCAAATATATACCCCATCTTGTCGTTGATATAATAGAAAGGCATAATAAATATAAACTATCTTTAACTTGGTCTCAATAGATAGTGAATCACTTTAATTTTGAAAATGCATATCTAGACATCACAAGTCGTCCACATTGTGTCTCATGGACACCTCGACAATTATGTAACACATAAATTTTAGAAGTGTCTAGATGATCATTTTTTTTATAAGTTAATTCAAGTGTTCAACTGACATAAGATGAATTGAGATGTCTGGATATGCTTAATTTATTTTTCATATATATAAGAGAAAAGAATACTTGAGAGAAGCCTTTTTAAATATGGAGTACTTATCACTTGTGGGAGTAGAGATGATAGCAACAACTTGTGTTGCAATTTTGTTAGTAATTTACACATGGAAAGTGTTGAATTGGGCATGGTTTAGGCCAAAAAAACTTGAGAAATACTTGAGAAAGAGTGGTCTTAAGGGAAATCCATACAAATTACTCTATGGAGATTTGAAAGAGCTTACAAATAAACTCAATGAAGCCAAATCTAAGCCCATCAATTTCTCTGATGATGTACCTCAAAGGCTCATCCCTTTTTTCTGTGACTCCATCAATAAAAATGGTAAGTACAACAATCTAACAAGTTTGCTTAATCATATTCCTTTCATGGACCAATCACATAATTTTTGTTATTATATAAGACTTGAATTCAGGGTCTTTGCCTGATCTGATATCATGTTTAAATGTGTGACCATCTCATTTAAAACGTGGAGGTAGTCCACTAACGGCCAATTCTGGCTCGAATAATGTAATTTTGGGAGGAGCTCCATACTTTGTCTCTAGAATGTGTGATGCTAGGTTGGGGTCTGGTGAACCAACTGGTCGCTCCTCTAGTTGAAGTATCGTGGCATAGTATAATTGAGTTTATGAATTCTGGATTCTTGAAAAAGCAGCTTATTGAGTTCTTGATGAATTATATATCTCTACGTATTAAATGGATTTTTAAACACAAATATAGAGTTTGAACTAAAACTAGTACTAGTTTTGTTGAACCCGTAGGCGATATATCACTTACAATCTATTTTAGTATAAGCTTTGCTTTTTTTACTAACACAAAACTGATAAATACTCTGCAGGTAAAAATTCTTTTGCCTGGCTAGGCCCCAAGCCTATAGTATTCATCACAGAACCTTCACTTATAAAGATAATTTTTGAAAAACATTATGTGTATCACAAGAATAAGCATTCTAATCCATTCGCGAAGTTATTGGTTCAAGGTCTCGTTACCCTTGAGGAACAGAAATGGGCTAAGCATAGAAAAATCATCAATCCCGCCTTCCATTTTGAGAAACTAAAGGTTATAAATACTACTATATCTTTTTGTTTTTACGTATAGCTAGTATATAGAACTTAGTGATCATGAGTGAAATTAACCAGTCTACGTAACAGCATATGGTTCCAGCATTTTATCAGAGTTGTAGTGAAATGATAAGCAGATGGGAGGAGGCTGTTCCAAAGGAAACATCAGTCGAGCTCGATGTATGGCCACACTTTCAACTAATGACAGGTGAAGTCATTTCTCGAACTGCATTTGGGAGTAGCTATGAAGAAGGGAGAATAGTATTTGAACTTCAGAAAGAACAAGCTGAGTATGTAATGGAACAAATTTTTTTGATTTATATACCAGGGTCGAGGTACGTACAATTTTAAAGTAATGGATCAAATTTCTACTTCATAGCATAGAGAATTTACTTAGATTGTTATTACAAGGTTCTTGCCTAGTAAGAAGAAGAAATGAATGTTGGAAATCAAAAAGGAAATTCAAGCGACAATTAGGCGTATCATTGACGAAAGATTGATGGCGATGAAAGCAGGGGAGACTAGTACTAATAATGAAGATTTATTAGGCATATTACTTGAATCCAATACAAAAGAAATTGAACAACATGGAAACAAAGATTTCGGAATGACAACAATAGAAGTGATTGAAGAGTGCAAGTTATTCTATTTTGCTGGACAAGATACCACTTCAGTGTTGCTCGTATGGACGATGATATTACTGTGCCTACATCCAGAGTGGCAAGTACATGCAAGAGAGGAAGTTTTGAATGTATTCGGAAATGAAAAACCAGATTTTGAAGGACTTAGTCGTCTAAAAATTGTAAGTACTTTTCACAAAATTTCGCTCATTAGTGCACTAATTCTACTGCCAACTTATGTAATACATGTTTGTTTTCCTTAGGTGACAATGATCTTGTACGAGACGTTAAGGCTATTTCCCCCAGCACCGATATATGGTAGAAGGAACAAAGATGAAGTAAAATTGGGTGAGCTGAGTCTGCTAGCTGAAGTACTACTCGTTATACCCACAATCTTAGTACATTATAACAAGGAATTATGGGGTGAAGACACGAAGGAATTCAAACCTGAAAGATTCAGTGAAGGAGTGTCAAAGGCAACAAACAGACAAGTCTCGTTTATTCCATTTGGTTGGGGACCCCGAATTTGCATTGGACAAAACTTTGCAATGATGGAAGCAAAGATGGCAATAGCAATGATACTACAAAAGTTCTCCTTTGAACTCTCTCCGTCATATACTCATGCTCCAGTTGCAGTAGTGGCTATTCATCCTCAGTATGGTGCTCCTCTGCTTATGCGCAAACTTTAAGTATATATTTACGTCATTTGTGTTGTACGTTGATCTACATGCATCATTCAAATGATCGATACTAAATTGTTGGGTGATGGCGGAAGTCATGCTTCTAATTTAAAACATTAACTGCAGTTTTGTTAATGTTATCAAAGTTGTTTATCTTTTGATTGAATTTATTTTTTTTCCTTAGCAATCGAATTTATGTTTAGTAAAACACTTCCTTTAGCCCTTAAAGGCCTAAGGAGAGGGTGCCCCCTCGCATCATCATCGCTCGCTTGGCCTCGGCATCGGCATGCCTATTCTGAACATGTGAGTTCACACCGCACCATCATATCAAATTTTCTCCTTCTTCTGCACACATGTATTTTCTTACAAACCAAGTATTTTGTTGGAATTTTCTCCTTAAAGTAGAGTCATTGCGTGATTTCGTTGCTGACTTTTGAGTTCGGTGAAGTTATTAAAGTGTGAGGTACCACTTCTTCTTTAATAGGTATGATTTTGTTGCTAAAGTGTGAGGTATCACTACTTCTATAATAGGTATGATTTCGTTGCTGACTTTTGAGTTTGTTGAAGTTATTGAAGTGTGAGGTATCACTACTTCTTTAATAGGTATATCCATTTTATCCTGGGAGGCAATAATCCACAACCTTGGGTACATTGAGGGGATTAAATTTCTTAAGAACACAGTGAATTTTGTGGACTTGTATATATATATATTTCCCCATCTTTACAATATTTCTAATTTACTATTTTGAATACATGATATAACATAAACCAAATATTTAAAAAAATTATAGAACTCAAAAGAAAAAAGTATCTATAAAAAGCCAAAGGCATAAATGTTTGTATATGAGTATTGGAACATCCGGCAATATGAAATAATTGAAGAGGCTTAGAATTGGAAATTTTCATTTTTGGAAAGAATTTAAAGTTTTGGAAATTTTGGCTAAGTATGGAAAATGTGAAATTTTGGCCAACTTTGAACAGCCATAAATTTCAGGATGATTTAGGTGGAATTCCAGTTATGGTTGCAAAGTTCGTGGAACGACCTTTCCAACGCCACCGAGTTTGCTCGATTCCGAGTTCGTATGAGGGAGTTATGACCTTTGAAAGTTGGGCAGTTGACAAGGAAATCCGTCCGGGAATCATTAAGGGCATTTTAGTCTTTTCCCTAGCCAATTCTTTTGAGCTCATATTGTTGTATTAGGATGATCTTTGGATCATTTTTGTCCCATTTTTGAAAGAGAAAGAGTTAGGGTTCTTGAGATTGAAGAAGAGAAGAAGGAGAAGAAGAAGAAGAGAAGAAAGAGGAGATTTGTCAAAACCATTGTGGATTTTCGTCGGGGGTGATCCCTATCAAGGTATGTGAGTTTTTCGTGTGGGTTGATCCTTTCCCTCACACACACCAAGTTTATTCTATGCTCTGAGAAAAGATTGGGAATTGTTGTTGAAGTGTCGAAGTTGTTAGTTGTTGTTGATATTGTTGATGAGGTTGTTGAAGTTATTGTTCGTTGTGAGGCTTGATTGGGTTGTGCATTAAGGTGAAACCTATTGTATGTTGAGGGGATTATGATTCTAAGAGCTATGACCCTTTAAAGGTTGATCCACTATCGATTTGCAGAAATTTCTGGGCTGTAGATCCCCATCTATGGGACTGACCTACGGATCGTAGATCGATCGACGGTCCGTACTGGTCAACCGTCAATCGGAACAGAAGTTGGTTTTTGGGGCATCGATCTACGGTCACGACCTACGGTCTGTGGCCTAACCTACGGACCATAAGTCAGGACCGTAGGTCAACACTTAGTCTTTTTCTTAAATGAATTCTGGGGAAAATCTCTGACGCAATCTACGGACCTGCAGTACGGACCGTAAGTCCATCTACGGTCCGTCGATGGCGTCCGTAAGTCCTATCTGTGTCACTAGAAATCTGAAGTCTCAGCCAAGTTTCCCCTCTTCTTTTCTCACTTTCTCATGCATGTTCCAAAGTAATTCACCTATGTTTTTTTTATAGTTGTTTTCGACGTTCCAAAGTGCGTCTAAGCGTTCAAGAATCCTTCCATAACATGTGATCGAATACCTTGAATTCATAATTCCGATTCAAGGAAAGATAGTTCCAAGTCAAGTGAATTTTCAAGTTGAGTAAGAGTCTCAAGTTTCAAGTTGAGCAAGAGTCTTGAGTTTTAAGTTAAGTCAAGAGTTTAAAGTTGAGTCCATTCTCTCAAAAGCTATTAGGGAACTAAGTATTCCCAAAGAAGTTTATAAATGTTTTTACATTTAAGTAAGGAAGGAACCATGTTTTCCAAAAGAGCCTTTGGGCTAAGTTTTGAGTAATTATCTCAATTAAAGAAAGATGTATTTAAAGCACTTATGAGCCAAAGTATTTTGGGAGTAGTATTGAGCACCGAATTGGGGATGCGAGTTCACATTAACTCAACTCTCCATAAGAACCATGCGCCAACATGGGGACTTGACGTATCATTCTTTTTAGATGATCACGTAAGATTAGGCTAGTGGATCCACTAAGCAAAAGTAAGGTCCTATATCGATGGCAAGGTATAGGATGGTCCTTTGGCAACGTGAGGTAAAACGTTGTATCATCACTAAGGCTCGTAGTGGTGGTTGTCGGTTAAAGAACCTCCCACAAAAGCTGTATCATATTTATAAAAGAAAAGTGGAGTTTGTTGTCATTTTATCCTTAACGATCTAAGT
>NW_026034393.1:6721-8299 GCF_019186545.1 Solanum stenotomum
TCCGGGTGCCGGTCCCGCCCAGGGTGTAGGCTCGGGGCGTGACAAACTTGGTATCAGAGCAAAGAGTTCAAGAGTCCTAGGGAGTCTATGAAGCCGTGTCTGTAGAGTCCTAGTTATCGGTGTGAAGCGCGCCACATCTATAATTGGGAGGCTGCAACATTTAGGAAGATTTCTCATTTCTTCACGCTCATTTCGTGCGTTAGAGTTGATCTCTAAAAAGTTTCTCTCTAATCCGTGCTTGCGCGTGTTTCAGATAGTCATGCCTCCACGAAGAGTTGGTAGAGGGCGTCTTCCTAGACGCTATGTTGATGAGCAAGAGTTACCCTATGCACCGGGAGTGCAAGATCAAGGGGAAGTTTCTAATGCCGAGTTCAGAGAGGCAATTAGGATGTTGAGTCAAGCTGTAGCTAATCAGGTGGGTCAGCAAAGGGGAGTTCGACATGAAGGAGCGGACACTTCAAGGATCCGTGAGTTCTTGGGGATGAATCCTCCGAGTTTCATGGGATCAAGCACTACTGAGGACCCAGAGAACTTTATTGAGGAGTTGAAGAGGATTTTTGATGTAATGCATGTAGCAGACACTGAGCGGGTTGAACTAGCTGCGTATCAGCTGAAGGATGTTGCTAGAACATGGTTTGACCAGTGGAAAGGGGTTAGAGTTGAGAATGCACCATCGGCGAGTTGGGCCGATTTTGAGGAAGCTTTCTTGGGGCATTTATTTCCTCGAGAATTGAGAGAGGCCAAGGTACGTGAGTTCCTTACCCTTAAGCAAGAGCCCTTGAGTGTTCGTGAATACAGTCTGAAGTTCACCCAACTTTCCCGCTATGCTCCGGAGATGGTTGCGGACATGAGGAATAGAATGAGCTTCTTTGTTGCTGGGCTGTCTCGGTTGTCGAATAAGGAAGGTAGGGCTGCAATGCTTATCGGGGACATGGACATATCCAGATTAATGGTCTATGTACAGCAGGTTGAGGAAGAGAAGCTGAGGGATAGGGAAGAGTTCAGGAGTAAGAGAGCCAAGACCGGTAATGAGCCTGGGCAGCAGAAAGGTAATGTGAATCGTCCGTCCTTCCAAGAAAGGCAAAAGGGACCTGCTCCATCATCTGTTAGCGCACCCGCACCAAGGTACAGAGGTGGTCATAATGGCCAGAATTCGAAGGACTTAAAGGCTAGACCAGTACAGTCCTCAGGTAGTGTGGCACAAAGAAGCAGTTTGTTTCCTACATGTGCTAGGTGTGGTAGAACCCACCCGGGCAAATGTCGTGATGGCCAGACAGGATGTTTTAAGTGTGGGCAAGAGGGTCACTTCGTGAAGGAGTGCCCTAAGAATAACCAAGGTAGTGGAAGTTTGGGTAGTAGGACCCAATCTTCATCAGTTGCTCCCCCAGACAGGATGGCACCTAGAGGGGCTACTTCTAGTACCGGTGGAGGAGCAAATCGCCTTTATGCCATCACCAGTCGCCATGAGCAAGAGAACTCTCCGAATGTTGTCACTGGTATGATCAAAGTCTTTGCTTTTGATGTATATGCTTTGTTAGATCCAGGAGCGAGTTTATCTTTTGTAACTCCTTATGTTGC
>NW_026034393.1:9630-19821 GCF_019186545.1 Solanum stenotomum
GTCTTGGTCCTCATTCATGCACTAGTCCATATTTTGTTAACCATCATCCTAAAAAAGGTCCACAAAATTGACCTTTCTTGAAATGAATTGTCTTCAATGTCTTTAAAGATTTTACTCTTTCAACCGTTCGAAGAAGATTAGAGATGATCATGTTTTCCTATATAAATCTTCTTCTATACTAATGGTGAGGAAGCGGATTGGATTTATATCATATTTTTGTTAGTTTCTGGCTTCTAGTTTATACTAAAAGAGCTTATTGAATCCTCGGGATCATAGACTTATACTGAGTGAAATATCCTTAATGACAATATCTTTGACACGCCTCAAGCTATAAGAATTTCCTACAGTTGTTCGTGGTGAAGTATTTTCCATAAGATTTATTACTTGTGGGAGTAGATTGAGATGATAGTAGGAATTTGTGTTGCAATTTTGTTAGGAATATACACATGGAAAGTGTTGAATTGGGCATGGTTTAAGCCAAAGAAACTTGAGAAATACTTAAGAAAGAGTGGTCTTAAGGGAAATCCATACAAATTACTCTATGGAGATTTGAAAGAGCTCACAAATAAACTCAATGAAGCAAAATCTAAGCCCATCAATTTCTCTGATGATGTACCTCAAAGGCTTATCCCTTTTTTCTGTGACTCCAACAAAAATGGTAACTACAACAATTTAGTTTTTAATTATTTTTTTCATTACTTATTTTTCTTCCTTGCTAGATCATGTCTGCATAATCGTATTCTTTTCATGGACCAATCACATAATTTTTTTTATATAAGACATGAATCCACCAGGATCTTTGCCTGATCTGATATCATGTTTAAATGTGTGATCATGCAAACTATTAAAGGGAGCAAACTTTTATCTACGGAATTATGTCTTCGACTTCATGCAATTGTTGAAAAGTGGTGGTGGTCCACTAACAATTATTTTTCGCTTAATAATGTAATTTTGGGAGGAGTCGGTAGTTTGCCTCTAGATCTCCTTGTATTTGAAGAGAACATGTGACGCTAGGTTGGGGCTTGCTGAACCAACTAGTCGCTCCTCTAGTTGAAGTATTGTGGCATAGTATAGTTCTTCTTGTAAAAAGGTTGTGCCCAGTAGTGTCAGACGGAGCTAAGATTTTGAGTTTAGTATAAGCCCTGCTTTTTTTATTAACCCAAAACTGCTAAATACTCTGCAGGTAAAAATTCTTTTGCCTGGCTAGGAACCAACCCTATAGTATTCATCAAAGAACCTGCATTCATAAAGAAGATTTTTGAGAAAAATTATATTTATCACAAGAATAAAAATTCTAATCCATTCGCGAAGTTATTGGTTCAAGGTCTCCTTACCCTCGAGGAACAGAAATGGGCTAAGCACAGAAAAATCATCAATCCCGCCTTCCATTTTGAGAAACTTAAGGTAATACATACTACTAAATTTGTTTATTTTTGTGTATAGCTAGTATATAGAACTTAGTGATCATAAGTGAAATTAACCTGTCTACGTAACAGCATATGGTTCCAGCATTTTATCAGAGTTGTAGTGAAATGCTAAGCAAATGGGAGGAGGTTGTTCCAAAGGAAACATCAGTCGAGCTCGATGTATGGCCACATTTTCAACTAATGACAGGTGAAGTCATTTCTCGAACTGCATTTGGGAGTATTTATGAAGAAGGAAGAAAAGTATTTGAACTTCAGAAAGAACAAGCTGAGTATGTAATGGAACAAGTTTTTTCGATTTCCAGGGTCGAGGTACGTACAATATTAATGCATTCGAGCAAATTTCTACTTCATAGTTCATAGCATAGAAATTTACTTAAGATTTTATTTTTAGGTTCTTCCCTAGTAAGAAGAAGAAAAGAATGCTGGAAATTGAAAAGGAAATTCAAACCACAATTAGGTGTATAATTGACAAAAGATTGATGGCGATGAAAGCAGGGGAGACTAGTAATAATAATGAAGACTTCTTAGGCATATTACTTAAATCCAATACGAAAGAAATTGAACAACATGGAAACAAAGATTTCGGAATGACAACAACAGAAGTAATCAAAGAGTGCAAGTTGTTCTATTTTGCTGGACAAGATACCACTTCAGTGTTGCTCGTATGGACGATGATATTACTGTGCCTACATCCAGAGTGGCAAGTACGTGCCAGAGAGGAGGTTTTGAATGTATTCGGAAATGAAAAACCACACTTTGAAGGACTGTCGCCTCAAAATTGTACGTACTTTTCACAAATTCTCTCATAAGTGGACTAACTCTATTGCCAACTTATGCAATACATGTTTGTTTTCCTTAGGTGACAATGATCTTGTACGAGACGTTAAGGCTATTCCCCCCAGCACTGATATATGGTAGAAGGAACAAAGGTGAAGTAAAATTGGGTGAGCTGAGTCTACCAGCTGACTTACTACTCGTAATACCCACAATCTTAGTACATTATAACAAGGAATTATGGGGTGAAGACGCGAAGGAATTCAAACCTGAAAGATTCAGTGAAGGAGTGTCAAAGGCAACAAACGGACAAGTCTCGTTTATTCCATTTGGTTGGGGACCCCGAATTTGCATTGGACAAAACTTTGCAATGATGGAAGCAAAAATGGCAATAGCAATGATACTACAAAAGTTCACCTTCGAACTCTCTCCATCATATACACATGCTCCAGTTGAAGTAGTGACTATTCATCCACAGTATGGTGCTCCTCTGCTTATGTGCAAACTTTAAAAATGTTGTAGTTTAGTTAACCCTATCGAAAATGTTAATACTTTTTCTTCAGTGTGTGTTTTAGATCTTCAACATTTTATGGTGTTTAACTTTCATCTAGTCTTGTGAAGAGTGCTTTCTATATATGTAACTCAAACTTTCAACTGCGTTATGAAGAATAATAAATGGATTGAATTTTGTATATTATTCCCATAAATGAATCTAGCAAGTTATTCGAGGGTTAAACATTATCAAATCTTTTAATGGTTGTGATACTTTTCAATTTCGATTGGTAAAATAGGGAGACAATTCAAAAACAATAATGTATAATAAGGAAAATTAGACGGAGATACATATAATATCATTGCATCGATCCATTATTATACAAACTTATATCCTTTTTCACCATTGCCAATAAATCACCATTAAAATACTTCAATATATCATAATATTTGTACACAATTTTACATAACATATTTCACCTAATTTCACAAAGATATCCAACAATCACTTTTCATCCTTCAAAACTATTGAATCTTTGTCACCTCATGGGTTGTAAATTACAAAAAAAAAAAAAAAAAAGAAAAGAAAACATACATCTACATCAATAATACATTATCGTTTCTCAGAAAGAAAGAAAATATGAAAAAAAAAGAGAACAGAGAAGTCGGAGAGGGCTGGGAAGGGGAAAAAAGAGAAATAAGGGTTGGTGACTGGTGAGGAAGGAAAAGAAGAAAGAAGTAAAAAAATCATTTTTAATTTTCTTATTTTTTTTAAAAAAATAAATAAATTATTTTTAGTCTAAATTTTGATGTTCACGCTCCTTCAACGCGTGATATCACGTATTTGTGCCAACTCAATAATTAAGTTGTCACATAAGCTTGGTCAATGGTCAGAAGGGCTTACAATATTGAGTTTCATTGAATTTAAGGGTTTAGTAGACAAAGGGTAAAGTAGAAGAGTTCATAATACAAACTCGTACAAGTATAAGGGTCCATCAGATTATTCTACCTAAATATTCATAAAGATGATTTTGAACTATACAGTTATTTGCCCATGGAATACATTATTCTGAATTTCAATGGTAGGATAGCATCATCATTCATTGTAATATTGTGTCAAGTACATGTACAACATTAATCATAAGATTTGTTTCCTTCATCATCCTGTCGAGAAAATATACCATTTATACTAACGGATATACACGTGGCATAATCTTGTTCACCAATCTGACATTTATTAAATATCGAATCGACGGATAAGATTGTGCCACGTGTCCCTATTTAGTCATCCATTAGAGTGAGGGGCATTTATGCTAGAGGTTTTGGACGGCAGGGACACCAATGTCCCAAAAGTATGATGGTGGGTATCTACATACCATTTACGATAGTTCGGGGTGTATTTGACCTTTTTCCTTACTTAAAATGAGCTAGAATATGACTTTTGTAGTGGAAATAAGAAAAATAAGTGAAGTGATATTTCACATATATTGTATCTTCTGAACCTTCCAACACACCTCATCTTCATCCTCATCATCCTTATACCACCCCCACACCCCCACCTCCCATAGGATTTGTCTAGATTATATATCCGGAAAAACGACCATATATACTCTTATACTATAAAAAATATTTTCAAGGGAAAAAAATTTGATATATCCCTCAACTTTGTCATTTAAAGCTGATATGCTCCTCATTATGAAAGTGACACATATATAACCTTACTGTTATACAAACGGCTCACATATACTCCTATTGTTACAAAATTAGCTCATATATACCCTTCATTCAACGGAAGTGAAAAAATTAGTTTTAAATTTATATTTTTGACTTTTTAAAAAAAAAAAAATCATATAGGGGTATATATGATCCTAGGGCTGTGTATTGGTCAATTCGGTTTGGTTTTGAAGTTTATTGATTTGGCATATTGATTATTGGTTTGTAGAGATGCTAAACCATCATAGAACCATTAAGATACTAACTTATCAGTTATTGGTTTATCGGCTTTTGATCGTTATCAGTTCGATTATCGGTTTAACCATTAAGATTTGACACAAAAAAAAAAACATTGAAAATCACTTAGAAACAAGGTGACAAACCAAATAAACCATGCACATGAGTTCACAAGTTACATCTTGTTCAAAAGAAAACACTTTTACATTGTAGAATAACCAAGTGTTTGAGACAACCATAAATAAAAGTAGGAAAATCAAAGTCAAGGACTTTATATACAAAATGGTAAATATAATTATCTAATTTACTATCGGGTTATTGGTTAACCCGTTAAGAAAAAACCTCAAACCGTTAAGAACCGATAACCCAATAACAAAAATAATCAAAATTGTTATCAAAACCGCTAAACCAATAACCCAATATTGATAAAAACCAATAACTTTTTTTCAGATCGGTTTTGAACAACCCTATATGATTCTTCTAGAAAAGTTCAAGGTATACTTTAATCTTTTTCATACATATTGTTTTTGACTTCTTTGATTATCATTATTTGAGTTTCTTATTCTAATTTTATCTTTTGCTTTCATTCCTTAGTGTAAAGAAAAAAAATTCAAAACTAATTTTTTTGTGGGTATATTAATAATTTAAGACTATCTTTTTTGGCTATATTGTAATTTAGTTTTTGTATTTGAAAAAAAAGGGTCATCTATAATAAATTTTACAAGAAAACTAGTGAAACATAAATATACTTGACCATCAAAATAATAAATTTAAATTAGTCATTGAAACAAAAAAAAAAGTCAAAAAAATGTGAGGAGGGTTAAATATAGATAAGTTAACTAAGTTATCTGTATTTATTAGATGTTTTTTGAGAGTCCTGTTTTAGACGCGATTTTGGGCCCGTCTCCGAAAAATGCAATTTTGGTGTCAAAACGACCATATTAACGTTGTGATTCTATTTTTGATAGAGTGGCAGTGTTCCGAGACCGTATTCTCACACTAGGCTGTGTTTGTCCCATTTGTCTTCCTCAAGAAACGTAAGACCTTTAGTGAATGACTTGGCAAATAGATTGGGATGAGCTATCTTTTGATACCCATAATTCTTTGTGAAAATCTCTTTTACATCTTCAGGTTCTGTGATCAACACTGCTGGATATGGGCCTTGCCACACAAAAGAACTTTTACCTGAGAGTAATCCGTTCTCGATTAGGAAAAATATAAAAAAACAGAAGGCATAATATAAATAGACACTCAAATTTGATCAATTAAGACCGATAATCAACTATGAATTCATAGGGCTCTAGAGTTACCACGGATCTGCCTCTAGGATGGAGCAAGGGTACCGATCGAAAAGGGGTTCATCTTTACAGAAAATTAATGACATTGTATATATACAAGAAGAGAAATAAAAGAAACATACCATTTTTGTTGATGGAATCAAGGAAAAAAGGGATGAACCTTTGAGCTATATCATCCGAGAAATTGACGGGCTTAGATCAAGCTTCATTGAGTTTATTTGTGAGTTCGTTCAAATCGCCATAGAATAATTTGTATGGATTTCTCTTAAGACCACTCTTTCTCAAGTATTTTTCAAGTTTCTTTGGCTTAAACCATGCCTAATTCAACACTCTCCATGTATATAACAACAAAATTGCAACACAAATTGCTTCTATAATTCTGTTGTAAGAAATCTCCATGAAAGTAATAAGACTCTTCTTTCTAGCTACTTTCATAGAAAAAAAGAGGGGAAGTAAGCTAATTTATATCTTCTTAATAACATTAATTGTTGGATACAACTCCTCTCCATTTTCGTCAATCAATTTCTTGGATGGGGGCACATGGCATATGTTACATTTAATGACTAAGATTTAATTGACCAAAGAAAAGATGATTAGATGATAAATACATTGTATATTTAGTTCAAAAAGTTATTGTAATCCCGCAATCTTAGCAATATATTATCTTGTCCATAAAAATAGTCAAAAAAAAAAAAAAAAGAAGATGAATGTAATAGATTTTATTTGTCTTCTTCATCCAAAACACGAGGGCTAGACTTATTCCTCAAAGGCACAATTTCCTATGTTGAAAAAACTACTCCCAATATACGTTTTTCGTCTCAAAATAAGTGTGTCCATTTGGCTTGTTTCACGCTTATTAAGAAAATTAGAAAAATAACAAATAAAAGGTATAGTTTGTTAAGTTACCCCTATTTATCATATGTTTTTTGAGAGTCGAGTACTATTAAGTAGCAGTAGTTCTTTAATACAAGGGTGTATTTAGAAACAATTACTATTTTTTGTTCTGAATTCTAAAGCAATTCTTGTTTTGAACAATTTTTAATTATTTTTTGCTAAAGCAACACTCATTTAGGGACGGTGAGGCTAAAATCTAAAGTCATGCCTTCTTTAAATTAGCTTGGAAGATTTGGAGATTATGTTGTGTTCTATTTTCCGGTGGTTGTGGTCAGGGGCGGAGCCAAGTAAGGTTCTCTGAACCCCTTCCATGAAAAATCTATTGTTGATGCATAGTTTAAAAAAAATATGTATGAATAGTAGATATTGAACTCCATTGGCTTCTTCATGTATTTTTTATGTAATTAGATTTCGACCTTATGAAACAAACTTGCAGGACTGTGAGTGAACAAATTATATGCACAATTAAATGCAGTTTATATAGATTTTTGCTATATGGTTAAAGGCTTAATTTGGATCAATTGGAACCACTGATATAAACTCTTCATGAAACAAGATGGAGCATCATAACAAGTTTAAACTAATTCACCCACAAAAGAGAAATGAAAAAGAAAGTGAAAAACGACAATAACATTTCAAACTACAACGTTACGTTTAAATTCGAAAAGAGTGAGTTCAGCCATAGCCCAACTATTTAGTAGTACTAGTTTTCGAAAACGTGCGTTGCACGTTTGTCGCATACAATTATTATCAAACAATTCTAATGATCGGCCATTTCAACAACTTTTTGATCTTCTTCATTCTTTAACCTCTGCATGAAATCTAACAGAGAAAGGTAGAAATGAAGGTAGAATATTGAAGAGGAGCCAATGATTAGCTGCTTCCAACATTACAAGACATTAGTTAAGATATAGAAACTTGAATTCACTAACAAAATGTTATATCACCACAGTAATAATTTTGACAGTGTTCACTAAGATTAGAGTCATTAAAACTTGGGACAAAATAGCTATGTAAAAAGAGCTCAAACTATAAAAACAAAACCTATTCTACAACTTCATTTAGCTAAGAATCATCAAAAGAATGCAAATACGGGACGACATCTACATGTTCTTATAAATGATTTGTGCCTAAAAGAATTCCTTCAAGTTGTCTTGCTTGCCCGGGGACTAACACCCAAGTAGTTTGTCATGAGACCTGTGATACCAAACATCATATAGCCATTGAGATCTGCTTAAGATCATTTTCCATATTCCTTAAGTTAGCAATGGATTGCACACTGAATATAATAACAAGCCACGAGCAAATCTTGTATCTGATAACATGGCACCAAAGATGCCAAAGATGACGGATATGAAGCCATAGTAATCTATTGGAAGATCTTGTGGACCAACCAGTGAATCCTTGTACGGTTTCACCACCATATTCGAGTAAAAAGATCTAATGGGATTTGCAAATTCAATTGCTCCTTGGGTGACTTAAATAAGGGACCTTAGGTAAGAGAAGATGAAAAGAATCAAATTATTAAAGATAATTTAGCCAAAAATTAAAAGACCCAACAATTTCCAACTTAATTTTTGACCTTTGATCTTCATCAGTTTGCTCACAAACAAGAGATGAAGAAGCAATTGAAGAGTATTGTGCCTCGAGAAAAGGAAGTGTCTATTGACTTAAATCATAATTATGAGTATTTTTATGCAATATTATTAATGTAGATGAAGATCAAAGGTCAAACCATTAAGTTGGAAATTGATGGATTTTTTTTTTCATTTTTGGCTGAAAATCTTTAATAATTTGATTATTTTCATAATTATGAGTATTTTTACTGCAATATTATTAATGTAGAACAAATAATTGCTTTATATACATAAAGGATAAAACGGTAATTCAACTTTTGATTTAAGTTTTTCCCACTTATATATAATATAACTAGTTTCTGGTCACGTACTTCGCATGTGTGTCACATACAAGTAGTTCATACAAAATAAATCATATCAAAAATACATTGTAATGAATAATAGAATAAAGTGAAAACGTACAAGCTAAAATAGATGAATAGTCAGCTTATATTCAACTGACTTCTTCGTTGAACAATATTAGATGATTAAGTATTATTTTAAACTACAAAATTAAACAACTAAATTTATCTGGATAGGTAAAATGTATAATGAATTATATTGTGAGCAACATTTAATGTATTGATATATTACATTATACTCTTTCATAAGTAATGTTCTTGATGTGTATTCCATTTGTTGTTTTGATTACCGATTTCACCGGTTAGAGTAGTTTCATTCATCCACTTTAATTATATAATTAGGAAAACATTAATAAACATTTATCACCAAAATATTATATATGAATACTTATTCTTTTTCATTTATCCATTTTTTTTACTAACTTCAGCAAATTTAAGGTATCAAAAATTAAAGTTTCTAATAACTTCAAGCTAAGCAAATTAAAGAGTCAAAGCTAATGGTAAAGGTATGACATATAAGAGGACCAAAAGTCAATCTCTAACACTTCTATGTCAATACATCAGCTTAATTTTGACTCATAAACATGAATATAACATTGATAATTTATATAACTTAAAACTCATAAAATATTATATAAACAAGAATAATATATTTTTACGAACACGTTCACAGAAAATAACAAAGCTGCAAAAATGAACTTACTCTTTAAAATCTTTCCTCTACTTCTTCCCCTAATGGAGAGAGTTGTACATATTCTTGGTTTATGAATTCATTTATATAAGTTGATCATTGAGCATAATTTAATGGAATAGATAAGATCATTCATTATCAATTAAGTTAGGTAACTAAAGAAAATCAAAAGTTTTATTGTTGGAGACTAAAAGACTCAAACAATGATACAATGTTCTTTCCAACTTCCAAACAACAGCTACGTACAACCATTGTTATGAGATTTATACATTGCAAGTACAAAAAAACTAAGAAAAAGAATGAACAAAAATTACACAAGAAAATGTTTTGTTGAGAAAACATTGTATTCTAAATTACTACATATTAAGATAATATGCTATAATAAGTATTTGATAGATGAACAAATATATCATTTAGAAGCTTCAATCAAACTAATAAATGTTGGAATGTGAAAAGGTTGTATTCTAATTAATATTGAGGAAATTTGCTACTATAAGAATTACTGGCAGATGAACCATCTATTGCTTATCCGGTTCAATGCATATGATTACTAATAAGTTTTATATTTTAAAATTATAGTTGCTGGACTTTTAATGTTATCTTATATAATTAAAATATTTGATTAAATTTATATTTAATGTAGGGATAAAATGGTAATTCAACTTTTCATTTTGGATATGATGATTT
>NW_026034393.1:22712-39674 GCF_019186545.1 Solanum stenotomum
AAGTCAAGGACTTTATATACAAAATGGTAAATATAATTATCTAATTTGCTATCGGGTTATTGGTTAACCCGTTAAGAAAAAACCTCAAACCGTTAAGAACCGATAACCCAATAACAAAAATAATCAAAATTGTTATCAAAACCGCTAAACCAATAACCCAATATTGATAAAAACCAATAACTTTTTTTCAGATCGGTTTTGAACAACCCTATATGATTCTTCTAGAAAAGTTCAAGGTATATTTTAATCTTTTTCATACATATTGTTTTTGACTTCTTTGATTATCATTATTTGAGTTTCTTATTCTAATTTTATCTTTTGCTTTCATTCCTTACTGTAAAGAAAAAAAAACTCAAAACTAATTTTTTTGTGGGTATATTAATAATTTAAGACTATCTTTTTTGGCTATATTGTAATTTAGTTTTTGTATTTGAAAAAAAAGGGTCATCTATAATAAATTTTACAAGAAAACTAGTGAAACATAAATATACTTGACCATCAAAATAATAAATTTAAATTAGTCATTGAAACAAAAAAAAAAGTCAAAAAAATGTGAGGAGGGTTAAATATAGATAAGTTAACTAAGTTATCTGTATTTATTAGATGTTTTTTGAGAGTCCTGTTTTAGACGCAATTTTGGGCCCGTCTCCAAAAAATGCAATTTTGGTGTCAAAACGACCATATTAACGTTGTGATTCTATTTTTGATAGAGTGGCAGCGTTCCGAGACCGTATTCTCACACTAGGCTGTGTTTGGCCCATTTGTCTTCCTCAAGAAACGTAAGACCTTTAGTGAATGACTTGGCAAATAGATTGGGATGAGCTATCTTTTGATACCCATAATTCTTTGTGAAAATCTCTTTTACATCTTGAGGTTCTGTGATCAACACTGCTGGATTGGGCCTTGCCACACAAAAGAACTTTTACCTGAGAGTAATCCGTTCTCGATTAGGAAAAATATAAAAAAACAGAAGGTATAATATAAATAGACACTCAAATTTGATCAAGTAAGACCGATAATCAACTATAAATTCATAGGGCTCTAGAGTTACCACGGATCTGCCTCTACGATGGAGCAAGGGTACCGATCGAAAAGGGGTTCATCTTTACAGAAAATTAATTACATTGTATATATACAAGTAGAGAAATAAAAGAAACATACCATTTTTGTTGATGGAATCAAGGAAAAAAGGGATGAGCCTTTGAGCTATATCATTAGAGAAATTGATGGGCTTAGATCTAGCTTCATTGAGTTTATTTGTGAGTTCGTTCAAATCGCCATAGAATAATTTGTATGGATTTCCCTTAAGACCACTCTTTCTCAAGTTTTTTTCAAGTTTCTTTGGCTTAAACCATGCCTAATTCAACACTCTCCATGTATATAACAACAAAATTGCAACACAAATTGCTTCTATAATTCTGTTGTAAGAAATCTCCATGAAAGTAATAAGACTCTTCTTTCTAGCTACTTTCATAGAAAAAAAGAGGGGAAGTAAGCTAATTTATATCTTCTTAATAACATTAATTGTTGGATACAACTCCTCTCCATTTTCGTCAATCAATTTCTTGGATGGGGGCACATGGCATATGTTACATTTAATGACTAAGATTTAATTGACCAAAGAAAAGATGATTAGATGATAAATACATTGTATATTTAGTTCAAAAAGTTATTGTAATCCCGCAATCTTAGCAATATATTATCTTGTCCATAAAAATAGTCAAAAAAAAAAAAAAAAGAAGATGAATGTAATAGATTTTATTTGTCTTCTTCATCCAAAACACGAGGGCTAGACTTATTCCTCAAAGGCACAATTTCCTATGTTGAAAAAACTACTCCCAATATACGTTTTTCGTCTCAAAATAAGTGTGTCCATTTGGCTTGTTTCACGCTTATTAAGAAAATTAGAAAAATAACAAATAAAAGGTATAGTTTGTTAAGTTACCCCTATTTATCATATGTTTTTTGAGAGTCGAGTACTATTAAGTAGCAGTAGTTCTTTAATACAAGGGTGTATTTAGAAACAATTACTATTTTTTGTTCTGAATTCTAAAGCAATTCTTGTTTTGAACAATTTTTAATTATTTTTTGCTAAAGCAACACTCATTTAGGGACGGTGAGGCTAAAATCTAAAGTCATGCCTTCTTTAAATTAGCTTGGAAGATTTGGAGATTATGTTGTGTTCTATTTTCCGGTGGTTGTGGTCAGGGGCGGAGCCAAGTAAGGTTCTCTGAACCCCTTCCATGAAAAATCTATTGTTGATGCATAGTTTAAAAAAAATATGTATGAATAGTAGATATTGAACTCCATTGGCTTCTTCATGTATTTTTTATGTAATTAGATTTCGACCTTATGAAACAAACTTGCAGGACTGTGAGTGAACAAATTATATGCACAATTAAATGCAGTTTATATAGATTTTTGCTATATGGTTAAAGGCTTAATTTGGATCAATTGGAACCACTGATATAAACTCTTCATGAAACAAGATGGAGCATCATAACAAGTTTAAACTAATTCACCCACAAAAGAGAAATGAAAAAGAAAGTGAAAAACGACAATAACATTTCAAACTACAACGTTACGTTTAAATTCGAAAAGAGTGAGTTCAGCCATAGCCCAACTATTTAGTAGTACTAGTTTTCGAAAACGTGCGTTGCACGTTTGTCGCATACAATTATTATCAAACAATTCTAATGATCGGCCATTTCAACAACTTTTTGATCTTCTTCATTCTTTAACCTCTGCATGAAATCTAACAGAGAAAGGTAGAAATGAAGGTAGAATATTGAAGAGGAGCCAATGATTAGCTGCTTCCAACATTACAAGACATTAGTTAAGATATAGAAACTTGAATTCACTAACAAAATGTTATATCACCACAGTAATAATTTTGACAGTGTTCACTAAGATTAGAGTCATTAAAACTTGGGACAAAATAGCTATGTAAAAAGAGCTCAAACTATAAAAACAAAACCTATTCTACAACTTCATTTAGCTAAGAATCATCAAAAGAATGCAAATACGGGACGACATCTACATGTTCTTATAAATGATTTGTGCCTAAAAGAATTCCTTCAAGTTGTCTTGCTTGCCCGGGGACTAACACCCAAGTAGTTTGTCATGAGACCCGTGATACCAAACATCATTTAGCCATTGAGATCTGCTTAAGATCATTTTCCATATTCCTTAAGTTAGCAATGGATTGCACACTGAATTTAATAACAAGCCACGAGCAAATCTTGTATATGATAACATGGCACCAAAGATGCCAAAGATGACGGATATGAAGCCGTAGTAATCTATTGGAAGGTCTTGTGGACCAACCAGTGAATCCTTGTACGGTTTCGCCACCATATTCGAGTAAAAAGATTCAATGGGATTTGCAAATTCAATTGCTCCTTGGGTGACTTAAATAAGGGACCTTAGGTAAGGGAAGATGAAAAAAAAATCAAATTATTAAAGATAATTTAGCCAAAAATTAAAAGACCCAACAATTTCCAACTTAATTTTTGACCTTTGATCTTCATCAGTTTGCTCACAAACAAGAGATGAAGAAGCAATTGAAGAAGTATTGTGCCTCGAGAAAAGGAAGAGTCTATTGACTTAAATCATAATTATGACTATTTTTATGCAATATTATTAATGTAGATGAAGATCAAAGGTCAAACCATTAAGTTGGAAATTGATGGATTTTTTTTTTCATTTTTGGCTGAAAATCTTTAATAATTTGATTCTTTTCATAATTATTATGAGTATTTTTACTGCAATATTATTAATGTAGAACAAATAATTTCTTTATATACATAAAGGATAAAATGGTAATTCAACTTTTGACTTAAGCTCTTCCCATTTATATATAATATAACTAGTTTCTGGTCACGTACTTCGCAGGTGTGTCACATACAAGTAGTTCATACAAAATAAATCATATCAAAAATACATTGTAATGAATAATAGAATAAAGTGAAAAAGTACAAGCTAAAATAGATGAATAGTCAGCTTATATTCAATTGACTTCTTCGTTGAACAATATTAGATGATTAAATATTATTTTAAACAACTAAATTTATCTAGATAGGTAAAATGTATAATGAATTATATTTTGAGCAACATTTAATGCATTGATATATTACATTATACTCTTTCATAAGTAATGTTCTTGATGTGTATTCCATTTGTTGTTTTGATTACCGATTTCACCGGTTAGAGTAGTTTCATTCATCCACTTTAATTATATAATTAGGAAAACATTAATAAACATATATCACCAAAATATTACATATGAATACCTATTCTTTTTCATTTATCCATTTTTTTTACTAACTTCAGCAAATTTAAGGTATCAAAAATTAAAGTTTCAAATAACTTCAAGCTAAGCAAATTAAAGACTCAAAGTTAATGGTAAAGGTATGACATATAAGAGGACCAAAAGTCAATCTCTAACACTTCTATGTCAATACATCAACTTAATTTTAACTCATAAACATGAATATAACATTGATAATTTATAAAACTTGAAACTCATAAAATATTATATAAACAAGAATAATATATTTTTACAAACACGTTCACAGAAAATAACAAAGCTAAAAAATGAACTTACTCTTTAAAATCTTTCCTTTACTGCTTCCCCTAATGGAGAGAGTTGTACGTATTCTTGGTTTATGAATTCATTTATATAAGTTGATCATTGAGCATAATTTAATGGAATAGATAAGATCATTCATTATCAATTAAGTTAGGTAACTAAAGAAAATCAAAAGGTTTATTGTTGGAGACGAAAAGACTCAAACAATGATACAATGTTCTTTCCAACTTCCAAACAACAGCTACGTACAACCATTGCTATGAGATTTATACATTGCAAATACAAAAAAACTAAGAAAAAGAATGAACAAAAATTACACAAGAAAATGTTTTGTTGAGAAAACATTGTATTCTAAATTACTACATATTTTAAGATAATATGCTATAATAAGTATTTGATAGATGAACAAATATAACATGTAGAAGCTTCAATCAAACTAATAAATGTTGGAATGTGAAAAGGTTGTATTCTAATTAATATTGAGGAAATTTGCTACTATAATAATTACTGGCAGATGAACCATCTATTGCTTATCCGGTTCAATGCATATGATTACTAATAAGTTTTATATTTTAAAATTATAGTTGCTGGACTTTTAATGTTATCTTTATATAATTAAAATATTTGATTAAATTTATATTTAATGTAGGGATAAAATGGTAATTCAACTTTTCATTTTGGATATGATGATTTGATATTGACTCACTGTCATGATTAGCTCTTTGACTTCATCATGTGCATAGTTTTAATTAAAACCAAATTTCAATAAGAGCTCTTAAATATATACAAAACGTACCAAATCAATAATAATTTAGAGTTATTTCTTTTTTGGTTTTAGATATTCATCGTGTGTATAGTTTTAATTAAAACCAAATTTCAATAAGAGCTCTTAAATATATATAAAACATACAATATATACCCTTCATTCAACAAGTGAAAAAATTAGTTTTAAATTTATATTTTTAACTTTTTTAATTTTAAAAAATTTCATCTAGGGGTATATATGATCCTAGGGCTGCGTAATGGTCGATTCGGATCGGTTTTGAAGTTTATCAGTTTGGCTTATTGGTTATCGGTTTGTAGAGATGCTAAACCATTATAGAACCATTAAGATATTGGCTTATCGATTATTGGTTTATCGGTTATTGATTGTTATCGATTCGGTTATCGGTTTAACCATTAAGATTTGACACAAAAAAAAAACATTAAAAATCACTTAGAAACAAGGTGACAAACCAAATAAACCATGCACATGAGTTCACCAAGTTACATATTGCTCAAAATCAAACACTTTTACATTGTAGAATAACCAAGTGTTTGAGACAACCATAAATAAAAGTACGAAACCAAACTCTAAGTCAAGGACTTTATATACAAAATGGTAAAAATATAATTATCTAATTTACTATCGGGTTATCGGTTTATCCGTTAAGAAAAAACCTCAAACCATTAAGAACCGATAACCCGATAATAAAAAAAATCAAAACTGCTAAACAAATAACCCAATTTTGATAAACCAATAACTTTTTTTTCGATTCGGTTTTAAACAACCCTATATGATCCTTCTAGAAAAGTTTAAGGTATATTTTAATCTTTTTCATACATATTGTTTTTGAGTTCTTTGATTATCATTATTTTAATCTTATTCTAATTTTATTTTTTTCTTTCATTCCTTAGTGTAAAGAAAAAAAATTCAAAACTACTTTTTTTGTGGCTATATTAATAATTTAAGACTATCTTTTTCAGCTATATTGTAATTTAGTTTTTGTATTTGAAAATAAAATGGGTCATCTATAATTTTACAAGAAAATTAGTGAAACATAAATAAACTTGACCATCAAAATAATAAATTTAAATTAGTCATTGAAACAAAAAAAAATTCGAAAAATGTGAGGAGGATTAAAAATAGATATAGTTAACTAAGTTATCTCTATCTATTAGATGTTTTTTGAGAGTCCCGTTTTAGACACGATTTTGGGACTGTCTCCGAAAAATGTGATTTTGGTGTCAAAATGATCATATTGACGTTGTGATTCTATTTTTGATAGTGTGGCAGCATTCTGAGACCGTATTCTCACACTAGAACCCTTATAAGATGATCAATGTCAGTCGCCGGTGCATCCCTTAGGGGGATCTCACTAATCAACTTCCTTACAAATTATGGGTTTAATCCCCATTGACTCACACACATGTTAGACTCTTTTCGTTTAAAATATGCCTAAAATCTCATTCGAGGATGAATGTCCCCAAAGGGCAGATCAGAAGATCGTACCTTTTTAGTGCAACGGTGTAATTGGAAACAATTACTATATTTTGTTTTGAATTCTAAAGCAACGGTGTAATTCTTTGCTCGTTTTGATTCATTATAGCGGAGAATGGGATACAAACAATTGGTTTGTGGATTATTCCATGGAAGGGGTGATTATCAATACAGATGTCCATTCCAATGGATTGATTCAATTGATTGAAATCACCTGAATATCAATATTTTCATCAATATTGCCGATGTTGATATGTAACAATATGGGATTGCGAGTATACATAGAATTCTTCAGAAAAGGATAACTTTTAAAACTGCCCATTATATTGTTTAAGGCTTGGCTTAGATCAATAGGAACAACTGACATAAACTCTTCATGAGAAAAGATGGATCAGCATACCAATTTTAAACTAATTCACCCGCAAAAGAGAAGTGAACAACAACAATAACATTTCAAACCTACATAGTTGAAATAGGAAAAGAGAGATATCAGCCATATCCCGACTAGTTTATTAGTATTCGAGCTGAAAAACGGAGAACACAACATCATTAATCTTAAATATCAGCAACATCCATTTCAAAGTTTGCGCATAAGCAAAGGAGCACCATACTGTGGTTGAGTAGAAACTATTGCAAGTGGAGCATGTGTATAAGACGGAGAGAGTTCGAAGGAGAAATTTTGTAGTATCATTGCTATTGCCATCTTTGCTTCCATCATTGCAAAGTTTTGTCCGATGCAAATTCGAGGTCCCCGGCCAAATGGAAAAAACGAGGCCTGTCCTTTTGTTGCCTTTGCCACTCCTTCACTGAATCTTTCTGGTTTGAATTCCTTCGCGTCTTCACCCCATAATTCCTTGTCATAATGAATTAATACTGTGAGTATAAAGAGTTGCACTCCAGCTGGTAGACTCAGCTCCCCTAATTTGACTTCATCTTTAATCCTTCTACGAAATGTTGCTACTGGGGGGAATAGCCTTAACGTCTCGTTCAAGATCATTGTCACCTAAGGAAAGAAAAATATATTGCATAAGTTGGAAGTAAAATTAGTTCACTTCTTATAAAATTTAGGTGTCATGCCTTTCCGAGATATTTTAGTAGTCTCTAACTAATTACTTGCCCTTATGAGACTGAAATAGGACGATAGAAAATGTGGTCTATCTGATCTCAGTTGTAATAATTTCGCATTAATCATGGGCAATACGATTTAAAAGCTACTCTAATTTTATAGTGTTCTTCATCTTTGAAGTGTGATCTATTTTTAAATTGTCTTACATATCGAACTTGTGGAAAGTACTTACAATTTTGAGGCGACTTAGTCCTTCCAAATTTGGTTTTTCATTTCCAAAGACCTGCAAAACCTCATCTCTGGCACGTACTTGCCACTCTGGGTGTAGGCACAATAAAATCATCGTCCAGACGAGCAACACTGAATTGCCCTCTTGTCCAGCAAAATAGAACAACTTGCACTCTTCAATCAACTCAATTGTTGTCATTCCGAAATCCTTGTTTCCGTGTTGTTCAATTTCTTTCATATTGGATTCAAGTAATATGCCTAATAAGTCATTTTTACTAGTTTCCCCTGCTTCCATTGCCCTCAATCTTTTGTTGATGATACGCCTAATCGTTGTTTGGATTTGCTTTTCGATTTCCTGCATTCTTTTGTTCCTTTTAGTAGGCAAGAACCTAACAAAACAAATGTAAAAGCAAACAAGAAAAGTTATTTTAATTAGGACAAAGTAATGAACATGTGATTTTCCATATTATGTAGAAATTTCACAAATAAATCGTTATACCTAGATCCTGGTATATAAACTGAATGAGTCATGTCCATTACATACTCAGCTTGTTCTTTCTGAAGTTCAAATACTTTTCTCCCTTCTTCATAGCTACTCCCAAATGCGGTTCGAGAAATGACTTCACCTGTCATTAATTGAAGGTCTGGCCATACATCGAGCTCGACTGATCTTTCCTTTGGAACAATATCCTCCCATTTGCTTATCATTTCACTACAACTTTGATAAAACGCTGGCAACATATGCTGTACAAAACAAATTAATCGCAAAAACCAGTACTAGTTATCAGTAGTAGAGCTTCATGTTAGCTAAATTTAGTAGTAATAAGACTATGAAGTAAAAAAAATAACCTTTAAGTTCTCAAAATGGAAAGCAGGATTGATGATTTTTCTGTGTTTGGCCCATTTGTCTTCCTCAAGAAACGCAAGACCTTTAGCGAATGACTTGGCAAATGGATTGGGATGAGCTATCTTTTGATACCCATAATTCTTTGTGAAAATCTCTTTTACATGTTCAGGATCTGTGATCAACACTGCTGGATATGGGCCAAGCCACACAAAAGAACTTTTACCTGAGAGTAATCCGTTCTCGCTTAGGAAAAATATATATAAAAAAAAAGGCATAATATAATTATCAACTATGAATTCATAGGGCTCTAATTGCTTAGGTAATGACATCAGTCAACTGTAGTCTCTAGAGTTACCACGGATCTGCCTCTAGGTTGGAGCAAGGGTACCGATCGAAAAGGGGTTCATCTTTACAGAAAATTAATTACATTGTATATATACAAGAAGAGAAAAAAATTTATTCTTTTAAGGACAAAGAATAAAAGAAACATACCATTTTTGTTGATGGAGTCGAGGAAAAAAGGGATGAGCCTTTGAGCTATATCATCAGAGAAATTGATGGGCTTAGATCTAGCTTCATTTAGTTTATTTGTGAGTTCGTTCAAATCGCCATAGAATAATTTGTATGGATTTCCCTTAAGACCACTCTTTCTTAAGAATTTTTCAAGTTTCTTTGGCTTAAACCATGCCCAATTCAACACTCTCCATGTATATACCAACAAAATTGCAACACAAATTGCTTCTATAATTCTGTTGTAAGAAATCTCCATGAAAGTAATAAGACTCTTCTTTCTAGCTACTTTCTTTTACATAGAAAAAAGAGGGGAAGTAAGCTAATTTATATCTTCTTAATAACATTAATTGTTGGATACATCTCGTCTCCATTTCCGCCAATCAATTTCTTGGATGGGGGCACATGGCATACGTTACATTTAATGACTAGGATTTAATTGACCAAAGAAAATATGATTTAGATGATAAATACATTGTATATTTAGTTCAAAAAATTATTGTAATCCCACAATCTTAGCAATGTATTATCTTGTCCATAAATATAGTCAAAAAAAAAAAAGGACGAATGTAATAGATTTATTTATCTTCTTCATCCAAAACACGAGGGCAAGACTTATTCCTCAAAGGCACAAATTCCTATGTTGAAAAGACTACTCCCAATATACGTTTTTCGCCTCAAAATAAGTGTGTCCATTTCGCTTGTTTCACGCTTATTAAGAAAATTAGAAAAATAACAAATAAAAGGTATAATTTTCTAAGTTACCCCTATTTATTATATGTTTTTTGAGAGTCGAGTACTATTAAGTAGCAGTAGTTCTTTAATACAAGGGTGTATTCGGAACCAATTACTATTTGTTGTTCTGAATTCTTAAGCGATTCTTGTTTTGAACAATTTTTTTTTTTTGATAAAGCAACACTCATTTAGGGATGGTGAGACTAAAAATTAATGCCTTGCCTTCTTTAAATTAGCTTGTAAGATTTGGAGATTATGTTGTGTTCTATTTTCCAGTGGTTGTGGTCAGTGGCGGAGCCAAGTAAGGCTCTCTGAATTGTTTAATCATTGTTAAAAAAATTATGTATAAATAGTAGATATTGAACCCCTTTGGCTTCTTCGTGTATTTTTTATGTAATTAGGTTTCGACCTTATGAAACAGACTTGCAGGACTGGGAGTGAACAATTTATATGAACAATTAAATGCAGTTTATATAGATTTTTGTTATACGGTTAAAGGCTTAACTTGGATCAATTGAAACCACTGATATAAACTCTTCATAAAACAAGATGGAGCATCATAACAAGTTTCTTCTACTAAATACTGGAAATGAGGGGAATAGCCTTAACGTCTCGTACAAGATCATTGTCACCTAAGGAAAAAAAAATGTATTGCGTAAGTTGGATGAAGAATTGGTTCACTTATTACAAAATTCAGGGGTCATGCCTTAATTCAGAGATATTTCAATCTCATAGTAATTGCCCCTCCGAGACTGAAATAGGATGATAGAAGTGGCCTATCTGATCTCAACCCGAATTTGCATTGGACAAAACTTTGCAATGATGGAAGCAAAAATGACAATAGCAATGATACCACAAAAGTTCACCTTCAAACTCTCTCAGTCATATACGCATGCTCCAGTTGAAGTAGTGACTATTCATCCACAATATGGTGCTCCTCTGGTTATGCGCAAACTTTAAAAATGTTGTAGTTTAGTTAACCATATCAAAAATGTTAAACTTTTTCTTCAGTGTGTGTTTTAGATCTTCAACATTTTATGGTGTTTAGCTTTCATCTAGTCTTGTGAAGAGTGATTTCTATATATGTAACTCAAACTTTCAACTGCGTTATGAAGAATAATAAATGGATTGGAATTTTGTATAGTATTCCCATAAATGAATCGAGCAAGTTTCTTCGAAGGTTAAACATTGTTAAATCTTTTAATGGTTGTGATATTTTTCAGTTTTGATTATTTTCTCGTTGTGAATTTTGTGGTTACAACTCATCTTTATATTATCAAGTATTGGCTTGTAAAATAGACGAAGATGTATATAATACCATTGCATCCATTATTATTATTTAGTGGTAATGAATACAAACTTAGGATTAATAAATATTGTGAAAATGCACAAGTACCCTCCAACCTATGTCTGAAATCTCAGAGACACACTTGTACTTTACTAAGGTCCTATTACCCCTCGAACTTATTTTATAAATAATTTTCTACCCCTTTTCGGCCTACGTGGCACTATCATTGAAAAAATTGTCAACACACGCTGGGCCAGAAGATATTTGGAATACATTTTCTCTACGAAAACAAGTACGTAAAAATGAGCTGAAATATGACTTTTGTAGTAGAAGTAGGAAAAACAAGCATCACAAGTGACATTCCACATTGATTGTCTTCTAAACCTTCCAATACACCTTATCTTCATCCTCACAATCCCTACGGCCCCATCCCCACCTCCTAGAGTATTTGTCTAGACTATATATATGGATAACAACTAAATATACACTTGTACTATAAAAAATAATTTAAATATATTCTTTGCTATACTTTGAGTTCAAATATACCAATCTCGTTATACTTTTAGTCTAGATATACCCTTTCCGTTATACTTTTCGTCCAAATATACTCCTTCCATTATAGCTTCCGTCCAAATATACGTCTTCCAGTATAACAAGGGATATATTTTGTTATATATAAATACTTTTAAATTAATATTATTTTTTAGAACACGAGAAAATAAATAAGAAACCCGTTTATTAATATCCCTAGATAATATCATTGAATCCCACAAAATTGAATGGATCCAAACAGATTGGACAAAGGACTTTATTAGTACTGGACAATGATGTTTTTGTCTTCGATATTATAGAGAGAAAAGCTAGGCCTTATCTAGTCCAACAAACAACAAATTAAAAAAAAGGTAAATTAGCTATTTTCCCCTCTTTTTTCTATGCAACAATAAACAGCTAGAAAAATAAAATTATCATGGAGATTTTGTACAACACAATTATAGCAACAATTTGTGTTGCAATTTAGTTGGTATATATATGGAGAGTGTTGAATTGGGCATGGTTTGGGCCAAAAAAATTGGAGAATTTCTTAAGGCAAAGAGGCCTAAAGGGAAATCCATATAAGTTACTCTATGGAGATTTGAATGAACTCACAAAAAGTATAAGCTTTATGTCTAAGTCTAAGCCTATCAATATCTCTGATGATATAACTCAAAGGCTCATCCCTTTTTTCCTTGACTCCATCAACAAAAATGGTATGTTTCTTTTATTGATTTGGTTAGAAAGTAAACACTCCAACTTTGAGTATGCATGTCTACATACCTCAACTTGTCTTCACTGTGTGATTAGTTTATCTAAACTTTATGTGCCACGTTATGTTGGGTGTTTACGGACACAGTGGAGATCAGTTGGAGTGTTTAGTTGCTAGTTGAGACCAAGTTTAGGTGTCTAGATTTGAACCTCAAAGTTGGAGTGCTTATTTGTCAGCTGAAATCATATTTGAGTGTTTGTTTATGTATTATGCTTTTTTTTTCTAATCGAAAACAGATTACAGGCAGGTAAAAGTTCGTTTATGTGGCTAAGCCCATATCCAACAGTGTTGATCACAAATCCTGAACATGTAAAAGAGATTTTGACAAAGAATTATGTGTACCAAAAGCAAACTCATCCAAATCCATTTGCCAAGTTATTGGCTCAAGGTCTTGTGTTAGTTGAGGAAGACAAATGGGCAAAACACAGAAAAATCATCAATCCTGCTTTCCATGTTGAGAAGTTAAAGGTTATATATACTTCTTTTTTGTTGTATTGAATTTAGGCCAAAAAAATCAGAAAATTCAATTTTCTGTTTTTTTTTTTCATTTTTTTTGTACAGCATATGTTGCCAGCATTTTATATGAGTTGTAGTGAAATGATAAGCAAATGGGAGGATATTGTTTCAAAGGAAACATCATACGAGCTCGATGTATGGCCAGACCTTCAATTAATGACCGCTGAAGTTATTTCTCGAACTGCATTTGGGAGTAGCTATGAAGAAGGGAGAATAGTATTTGAACTTCAGCAAGAACAAGCTGAGCATATAATGGACATAAGTCGTTCAATTTATATACCAGGATCAAGGTATAATAATTTACTTTTGAGATTTCTACATCATATGGAAAATAAAATGTTCATTACTTTGTTTGCTTTTAAATCTGTTTTGTTAGGTTCTTGCCTACTAAAAGGAACAAAAGAATGCTGGAAATTGAAAAGCAAGTCCAAACAACGATTAGGCATATCATCGACAAAAGATTGAAGGCAATGGAAGCAGGGGAGACTAGTAAAGATGACTTATTAGGCATATTACTTGAATCCAATATGAAAGAAATTGAGCAACACGGAAGCAAAGATTTCGGATTGACAACAACAGAAGTGATTGAAGAGTGCAAGTTATTCTATTTTGCTGGACAAGAGACCACTTCAGTGTTGCTCGTGTGGACAATGATTTTGTTGTGCCTACATCCAGAGTGGCAAGTACGGGCCAGAGAGGAGGTTTTGCAGGTCTTTGGAAATGAAAAACCAGATTTGGAAGGATTAAGTCGCCTCAAAATTGTAAGTACTTTCCACAAGATCGTAGGGTAACTTAGTAAACTATACCTTTTATTTGTTATTTTTCTTAATAAGCGTGTAACAAGCCAAATCAACACACTTATTTTGAGACGAAAAAGTATATTGGAAGTAGTTTTTTCAACATAGGAATTTGTACCTTTGAGGAATAAGTCTAGCCTTCGTGTTTTGGATGAAGAAGACAAATAAATCTATGACATTTGTCTTTTTTATTTTTTTTACTATATTTATGGACAAGATAATATATTGCTAAGACTGTGGGATTACAATAATTTCTGGAACTAAATATACAATGTATTTATCATCTAAATCATGGTTAGATATTTTCTTTGGTCAATTAGACCTAACATATGCCATATGTCCCCAATCCAAGAAAGAAATTGGGGGAAATGGAGAGGAGGCGTATCCAACAATGTTATTATAAAGTTACAAAATTAGGCTAACTCCCCCTCTTCCTTTTTTTCTATGTAAAATAAAGCAGCTAGAAAGAAGACTCTTATTACTTTCATGAAGATTTCTTACAACATAACTATAGCAGCGATTTGTGTTACAATTTTGTTGTTATATACATGGAGAGTGTTGAATTGGGCATGGTTTAAGCCAAAGAAACTTGAGAAATACTTAAGAAAAAGTGGTCTAAAGGGAAATCCATACAAATTACTCTACGGAGATTCGAAGGAACTCACAAATAAACTCAATGAAGCTAGATCTAAGCCCATTAATTTTTCTGATGATATAGCTCAAAGGCTCATCCCTTTTTTCCTCGACTCCATCAACAANTGAACTAACTCTACTTCCAACTTATGCAATACATTCTTTTAATTCCTTAGGTGACAATGATATTGTACGAGACGTTAAGGCTATTCCCCCCATTACCAGTATTTAGTAGAAGGAACAAAGAAGAAGTCAAATTAGGGGAGCTGCATCTACCAGCTGGAGTGATACTCATTATACCTGCAATCTTTATTCATTATGACAAGTAAATATGGGGCGAAGACGCGAAGGAATTCAAACCAGAAAGATTCAATGAAGGAATGTCAAAGGCAACAAAAGGATAAGTATCGTTTATTCCATTTGGTTGGGGACCCCGAATTTGCATTGGACAAAACTTTGCAATGATGGAAGCAAAAATGGCAATAGCAATGATACTACAGAAGTTCTCCTTCGAACTCTCTCCATCTTATACACGTGCTCCATTTGCAATAATTACAATTCATCCACAGTATGGTGCTCCTCTGCTTATGCGCAAGCTTTGAAATGGATCAAATACTACTAAATAGTTGGGCTCTGGCTGAAGTCACTCTTTTCGAATTTCAACGTTGTAATTTTGAAATTTTAACGTTGTTGTTCACTTTCTTCTTCACTTCTCTTTTGTGGGTGAATAAGTTTAAACTTGTTATGATGCTCCATCTTGTCTCATGAAGAGTTTATATCAGTGGTTCATATTGATCCAAGTTAAGCCTTTAACTGTACAACGAAAATCTATATAAACTCCATTTAATTGTGCATATAAATTGTTCACTCCCAGTCCTACAAGTTTGTTTCATAAGGTCGAAATTTAATTACATAAAAAATACACGAAGAAGCCAAAGGGGTTCTATATCTACTATTTATACATAATTTTTTAAAAGGCATAATACATATATTGGACCCTAAACTTGGTTTCAAATTTTAACTTTGACCTCCAACTTTCAAAGTGCACAAACAGACACTTTAACTATCCAACTTTTAAATAAATAAACACACGATTTTTGCAGCCAAAGAGCATGAAATGCAAACGCTCCAACGTGTATTTGTGAGCCACTCAATGGCTGCCAACTAATTAAATATTTTACACGTCATTTTAGAACTAAAAAAATCAAAATTAATTTTAATTTACATACAAGAATCAAAATTAATTCCTATTAATGATTTTTAGAGCTTGGAGCTCATTGTTTGATGGAGCTTAGAGGTTTGTTGATGGTTGGCTTCTTGGTTTAGGTGTTTGTGGTTGTTGGGTCTGTTTTCATGGGGTTTGGGGGGTCATTTGGATTCTCGATGGATATGGTGGATCTAATGGATTTGGGGTCGGGTATTTGGTGGGTTTAGCGAGCTCGTTCGCTTCATGGTTGTGCTCCGATGTGAGGAAGAAGGAGAACGGCTGGGTATTTGGTGGCGTTTTGCCTGAAAAAGAAGAAAGTGAACGGAGGTTTTGGGTTGCCGGATATTGGCCAGAATCCGGGGGGTAGAGTTGTCATTTCAGCATTTTTTTACTGTTGTGGGACTCGAAAATTACTCCTAACTCGCGCAGAATACGTGCACATCACGCGTTTTGCCAAGTAGGATTCGCGTGTTTATTTATTAAAAGGTTGGATAGTTAAAGTGCCTGTTTGTGCACTATGAAAGTTGGAGGTCAAAATTAAAATTTGAAGCCAAGTTTAGGGTCCAATATATGTATTATGCCTTTTTAAAACTATGCATAAATAGTAGATTTTTCACGGAAGGGGATTCAGATAGCCTTACTTGGCTCCGCCCCAGACCACAACTACTGGAAAATAGAACACACCTCCAAATCTTCCAAGCTAATTTAAAGAAGGCATGACTTCAATTTTTACTCCCTCCGTCCCTAAATAAGTGATGCTCTAGCAACTAAAAAAAATTGTTCCAAAACAAGAATCACTTTAGAATTCAAAACAAAATATAGTAATTGTTTCCAACTACACCCTTGTATTAAAGAACTACTTCTTCTTAATAGTACTAGACTCTCAAAAAACATCTAATAAATAAGGGAAAATGCATAAGTACCCCCCCAGCCTATACCCGATATCCCAGAGACACACCTAACCTTTACTAAGGTCCTATT
>NW_026034393.1:45003-78584 GCF_019186545.1 Solanum stenotomum
TACTTCCAACTTATGCAATACATTTTTCTTTCCATATATAGGTGACAATGATCTTGCACGAGACGTTAAGGCTATTCCCCCTAGTACCAACATATCGTAGAAGGAACAAACATGAAGTCAAATTAGGGGAGCTGAGTCTACCAGCTGGAGTGCTACTCTTTATACCCACAGTATTAATTCATTATGACAAAGAATTATGGGGTGAAGACGCGAAGGAATTCAAACCAGAAAGGTTCAGTGAAGGAGTGTCAAAGGCAACCAAAGGACATCTCTCGTTTATTCCATTTTCCGGGGGACCTCGAGTTTGCATCGGACAAAACTTTGCAATGATGGAAGCAAAAATGGCAATAGCAATGATACTACAAAAGTTCTCCTTCGAACTCTCTCTGTCTTATACACATACTCCAGTTGCATCATTTGCTACTCGTCCACAGTATGGTGCTCCTCTCCTTATGCGCAAACTTTGAAATGGATGTTGCTCATATTTAAGATCAATGGTATTGTGTTCTCCGTGTTTCAGCTCGAATACTACTAAACTAGTCGGGTTGTTGCTGAAATAACTCTTTTCCTATTTCAACATTGCAGTTTTGAATTGTTATCAATGTTCATGTTCACTTTCTTTTCACATTTCTTCTGTGAGTGAATTAGTTAAACTTGTTACAATGCTCCATCGTGTCTCGTGAAGAGTTTACATCAGTGGTTCCTATTTATGTATTGTGCATATAGATTGTGTGGAATAAGATTATTGAATAATTTCATTCATATCTTTCTATGTCATGTACATGGCTCTATATATACATAAAAGATTGTGGAATAGAATCACCTAAATCTTTACATTAAGAGAAAGAATCAGAGATATGATATTCTAGATTACCACAATTATACTAAGATCTTAGAGGATCATATCTTGATATGAAGAATATCTTCTCATCTTAGAGGATCACATCTTTGATGACAAGAATATCTTCTTGGAAATCCTCCATCAGCCAACACTCCCCCTCAAGCGGGTGAATGGATATCTTCCATTCCTAGCTTGCTTATTAGATCTTGAAACATATTGTTTGGCAGTCCTTTTGTTAAAACATCAGCAACCTGATCTTTTGTAGATACAAATAGCGTACAAATGAGTCCGTTAGCTAACTTCTCCTTAATGAAATGTCTGTCTACCTCAATATGCTTAGTGCGATCATGTTGTACAGGATTATGAGCTATACTTATTGCTGATTTATTGTCACAATATAGCCTCATAGGTCCTTCCCATCTTATCTTCAAATCATCAAGGATTATCTTTAGCCATAACAACTCACAAACTCCCATCGCCATGGATCTAAACTCAGATTCTGCACTTGATCTAGCTACTACATTTTGTTTTTTACTCCTCCAAGTCACCAGATTTCCTCCTAAGAAGGTGCAATATCCAGAACTTGACCTTCGATCCACTAATGAACCAGCATAGTCCACATCTGTATAAGCCTCTAAAACCATGTTTCCTCCTCTTTTGAATAATATTCCTTTTCCTGCACTTCCTTTAAGATATTGTAGAATCCGGTTGACAGCTTGAAGATGCATTTCTCTAGGATCATGCATAAATTGGCTAACAACACTTACAGCAAATGCAATGTCCGGCCTTGTATGGGACAAGTAAATCAATTTCACTACAAGCCTTTGATACAAGCCTTTATCTACCACTGAATCTTCTGGAGCATTGCACAATCTATGATTGTATTCAATTGGTGTAGCCACTGGTTTACACCCTAATTTTCCTGTTTCTTTCAACAAATCAAGCACATATTTTTGTTGGGAAATAAAGATTCCTTGTTTTGGGTGTGCCACTTCGATTCCCAAAAAATACTTTAATTTCCCAAGCTCTTTGATGTCAAATTCCTTGAGTAAACACTTCTTCAAATTTTGTATCTCCTATTACTATGATGTCATCCACATAAACCAACAATGCTGTCACTTTTCCTGTTTTTGAGTGTCGTATGAACAAGGTGTGGTCTCCTTGACTTTGCCGATACCCTAGCTTGATCATAACCTTTGTAAATCTTCCAAACCATGCACGAGGTGATTGCTTTAATCCATAGAGTGCCTTCTTCAGTCTACACACCATTCCCTTCTTGCTTTCAAAAGCAGGTGGCACCTCCATATAGATCTCCTCATCTAAGTCTCCATGTAAAAAGGCATTTTTTACATCAAATTGTTGTAGGTTCCAATTAAAAACTGCAGCCAATGATAATAAAACTCTCACTGTATTCATTTTTGCCACTGGGGCAAAAGTCTCCAAATAATCAATTCCATAGGTTTGTGTATAACCCTTTGCTACCAAACGTGCTTTATATCTTTCTATGGACCCATCTGACTTATATTTCACAGTAAACACCCATCTGCACCCGACCAACCTTTTTCCTTTTGGTAATTCCACAATATCCCAAGTTTTGTTTTTCTCCAATGCTTCCATTTCTACCTTCATAGCTTTCTCCCATTCTTTATTTCCTAATGCTTCAGACAAATTTCTGGGGATAGGAATTGTGTGGAGGTTACAGAGAAAAGCTTTATGACTTGGGGATAGATTTTGATATGTCATGGAGAGGCTCAAAGGGTGTTGTGTGCAAGTTCTGGTTCCTTTTCTGATTGCAATGGGAAGGTCAAGGACATTAGGTTGGTTAAATTCTTCTTCATGATCAGTTTGGTTTGGTGTTTCTGACGGTTCAACAAGTTCAGGATGGGTATCAGGAGCAGTAACCTGTGGAGATGATTGCAACCGAGTAGTTTGATCAGTTAGTCTCTTTCTTCTGGAATATACCTGCAATGGTAGATTATTTTCTAGAATTCCATTATCTATAATTGGATTAGGAGACTCAATGGGTTCATTTGGATTTAGAGACTCAGGTGACTGTAGCAATGGTGACTCAGGCAAGAATTTGGCACGACTAGAAATGGACAAATCAAATAGTGACAAGTCTAGAGGTTCCTTTCCTTTCAGTGACTCCCCCTGATTGTAAGAATGATTAAAAAAGGATTCACTCTCATCAAATGTGACATCTGCGGAAACAAAGAATTTCTTTGATGATGGTTGATAACACTTGTAACCTTTTTGAGTAGGAGAATATCTTATGAAAACACACTTAAGAGCACGTGGATCTAATTTGCCTCTATTTTGAGAATGAATATGAACATAGGCAACACTTCCGAAGATTCTAGGAACCAACTTATTGGAAATTTCAAAATTTGGAAAGAAATTCCTAAGAGTATCAAGCGGACTTTGAAAGTTCAGAATTCCTGATGGCATTCTGTTACTAATATGTGCAGCAGTTAGGACAGCTTCCCCCCAATACTTTTTTGGCACCTTTTTGTGAAACAATAATGATCTAGTAATGTCAAGTAACAGACCATTTCTTCTCTCTGCTATCCCATTTTGTTGAGGAGTATTGACACACGAAGATTCATGAATAATTCCCTCTTTTTGGAAGAAAACAGAGAGGTTTTGATTGAAGTAGTCCTTGGCATTATCGGATCGAAATCTTTTAATTGGCACATCATATTGGGTTTTGATCATATTAAAAAAGGTAGGAAGAATTTAACTGACATCTGATTTTTGCTTTAGCAAATAGATCCACGTAACTCTTGTACAATCATCAATGAATGATACAAACCATCTAGCACCAGAAATATTAGGAATGGGAGAGGGTCCCCAAATATCACTATGAATAAGAGAGAATGGAGTTTGACATCTTTTGTGACTAATTGGAAAGGAAGTACGTTTGTGTTTTGCAATTTCACAATCATCACAATGGAAAGACTCAACAATCAAATCTTTGAACAAAGATGGGAACATCCTTTTGATTACATAAAAGGAAGGGTGACCTAACCGATGATGATAAAGCCATACTTTCTCTTTATTGGACATGATAGATTCAGACAAGAATGAACTAGACAAGGAATTCTTAGATATATATTCACCATTGTGGAAATCCAAACAATAAAGACCACCTTTCTCACTAGCACGCCCAATCATCTCCTTCGTGTTCTGTTCCTGAAATAAGCAATATGAAGGGAAGAAAGTTACTTGGCATTTGGAATCTTTGGTGAGTTTCTGGATAGAAATGAGATTTGCAGATAACTTTGGGATATGAAGGACATCTTTAAGTATCAAGGATTTTCCAAGTGGTATGTCTCCTTGCCCAGCTACAGTAATAACTGAACCATCAGCTATAGTTATTTTTTTATAGCTAGGACAAGGGGAATATGATATGAAGAGATGAGAGAGACTAGTCATGTGATCAGTTGCCCCGGAATCAACCACCCACGTTGGAGAAAGTTTGTCTGAGACATTAGTAATAAAAGAGTAAGAAATACCTGTGAAGGCCAATGAACAACTACCTGTTGAAGCTGAATGTTGCAAATCTCCAATTGAAACTGTAGAGTTATTCTCTACGGTTGCAGAAACATTTTCAGAGACTGGAATATTTGCGGCAGTACCATTTTCAGACATGGTTTGGGCAGATAAAGATAGCAAAATGGGATTTTTCAAGATAGGATGAATAAAATTGGCCAGGAATAAGCCTAAAGCTCTGATACCATGTGGAATAAGATTATTGAATAATTTCATTCATATCTTTCTATGTCATGTACATGGCTTTATATATACATAAAAGATTGTGGAATAGAATCACCTAAATCTTTACATTAAGAGAAAGAATCAGAGTTATGATATTCCAGATTACCACAATTATACTAAGATCTTAGAGGATCATATCTTGATATGAAGAATATCTTCTCATCTTAGAGGATCACATCTTTGATGACAAGAATATCTTCTTGGAAATCCTCCATCAGCCAACAGATTGTTCTCTCTCAGTCCTGCAAGTTTATTTCTACTTATAAGGAGAAAATCTGTGATTAAATCAGCAAAATTTCATGACTCGCACCCTTGTGTTTATATCAAAGCAAGTTGTGGGTAAACAGTACAATGAGAAACAGCGTCCAAAACTCCTTTTTTTTAAAACAATAAAAAATTTCTATTCTTATATATCAAATAAATGAATGATATGATTTTGATGAAGCTTCTTTTTTTTTTGTACCATAAATATTATGTCAGTACTATCAGTACTCTCAAAGTTGAAGTAGTTACTTGTCAACTGAGTTCGTGTACGCACATGGATATTTTGGTAATATGGCTTTCGGATGAATTTTTTGTGAAATCTAAATGGAACCCTTTAGAGGGAGTTGGGGGTGCAGTACATACAATCACACCATTTATAGAGTGATTTTTGGGGCCAATTTACAGAAATAAGGCGATTTTCTCAGTTTTTCGTGTGTTATCCTACAAATATTTTGGTGATATGGCTTATGAAAGAATTTTTTACGAAATCTTTATGGAACCTCCGTAGGGAGTTAGGGGAGAAGTATGTACGGTCTCACAATTTTAGAGTGATTTTTGAGCATTTAGGGTCCAATTTAAAGAAATTTGATGATTTTCTTAATTTTTCATGTGTGTGCCCATGAATATTTTGGTGATGTGACTTTCGGATGAATTTGGTATTACTGTGCTCACCCATGATGGCTTTCCCCAACCAAAGTCAGCTTCATAGCAAAGGAATCTACACAAACTCATTTAACTCCTTTCTTAACTGGAAAATAGAACAGAACACAATCTTCAAATCTTCCAATCTAATTTAAAGAAGGTATGACTTTAATTTTTACTCACTCCGTCCCTAAATAAGTGTTGCTTTAGCAAACAAAAAAAATATTGTTCCAAAACAAGAATCGGTTTAGAATTCAAAACAAAATATAGTAACTATTTCCCACTACATCCTTGAATTAAAGAACTACTTCTACTTAATAGTACTCGACTCTTAAAAAAACATCTAATAAATAGGGGTAACTTAGTAAACTATATCTTTTATTTGTTGTTTTTCTTAATTAGCGTGAAACAAGTCAAATCAACACACTTATTTTGAGACGAAAAAAGTATATTCGAAGTAACTTTTTCAACATAGGAATTTGTGCCTTTGTGTTTTGGATGAAGAAGACAAATAAATCTATTACATTTGTCTTTTTGGAACTAAATGTACAATGTATTTATCATCTAAATCATGCTTAGATATTCTCTTTGGTCAATTAAATTTTAGCCATTAAATCAAACCTATGCCACGTGTTCCCACTCAAAGAAAGAACTTCAGGACATGGAGAGGAGGCGTATCCAACAATTTTATTAAAAAGTTACAAAATTAGGTAACTTCCTCTTTTCTATGTAAAAAAAGGAAGCAGCTAGAAAGAAGACTTATTACTTTATCATGGAGTTTTGTTACAACATAATTATAGCAGCAATTTGTGTTGCAATTTTGTTAGTAATATTCACTTGGAAAGTGCTGAATTGGGCATGGTTTAAGCCAAAGAAACTTGAGAAATACTTAAGAAAAAGTGGTCTAAAGGGAAATCCATACAAATTACTCTATGGAGATTTGAAGGAACTCATAAAAAGTGTCATTGAATCCAAATCTAAGCCTATCAATTTCTCTGATGATGTACCTCAAAGGCTCATCCCTTTTTTCTGCGACTCCATCAACAAAAATGGTATGTTTCTCGATTGCTCCGCCCCTGCTTTCAACTCAAGACTATAGTTGACTGATGAATTCAAAGTTAATAAACAGTCTTTCTTGCCTATGTTTTCTTGCACAAAATCAGGCAAAGTAAAAAAGATGTATGGTTAACATGTCTACATTTGCACTCTCAAAGTTGGAGTGTTTATGTATTATGCTGTTTCTTTTTTCTAATCGAAAATTGATTACTCTCAGGTAAAAGTTCTTTTGTGTGGCTAGGTCCATATCCAGTAGTGTTGATCACAGAACCTGAACATGTAAAGGAGATTTTGACAAAGAATTATGTGTACCAAAAGGAAACTCATCCCAATCCATTTTCCAAGTTATTGGCTATAGGTATTGCGAAGCTTGAGGAAGACAAATGGGCCAAACACCAAAAAATCATCAATCCTGCTTTCCAAGTTGAGAAGTTAAAGGTTATATTCACTTCATATTCTTCTTACTAATTAATTTAGAAAAAAATGGTAAATTTAACATTATGATGTTCTCCGTTTATTTCCAAATTCCAAGTGTGCTGTAACAAACAACGTCAAGGGGATTTAAAACAACGCAAGCATGCCACACCTGAAATTAATTTGAACCTGAAATCTAAAGCAACTTTTGAACAACCTTTTATGACTACACTACCTTACGTCGAAGGGATTCAACAATTATATCTATATGACAAAAAACAATTATTCTTACCCAATTCCCGTAGTTAATTTTCCGAAGAAGGGTTTCAATTGAATCCCCTTCAATACATGTAACTCTTCTACTGATAACTAGTACTGGTTTTTGCGATTAATTTGTTTTGTACAGCATATGTTGCCAGCATTTTATCAGAGTTATAGTGATATGATAAGCAAATGGGAGGAGATTATTCCAAAGGAAACATCATTCGAGCTTGATATATGGCCAGACCTTCAATTAATGACCAGTGAAGTTATTTCTCGAACTGCATTTGGGAGTAGCTATGAAGAAGGGAGAATAGTATTTGAACTTCAGAGAGAACAAGCTGAGCATGTAATGGACATAAGTCGTTCAGTTTATATACCAGGAACGAGGTATAACAATTTATTTGTGAAATTTCTACATAATATCGAAAATTAATATGTTCATTATTTTATTTTATTTTATTTTAAATTAACATGTTCATTACATTCTACTAAAAAGACTTTTCATGTTTGCATTTTAATTTGTTTTTTTAGGTTCTTGCCTACTAAAAGGAACAGAAGAATGCTGGAAATCAAAAATCAAGTCCATACAACGATTAGGCGTATCATCGACAAAAGATTGAGGGCAATGGAAGCAGGGGAGCCTAGTAAAAATGACTTACTAGGCATATTACTTGAATCCAATATGAGAGAAATTGAACAACATGGAAGCAAAGATTTCGGAATGACAACAATTGAAGTGATTGAAGAATGCAAGTTATTCTACTTTGCTGGACAAGAGACCACTTCAGTGTTGCTCGTCTGGACAATGATTTTGTTATGCCTACATCCAGAGTGGCAAGCACGTGCCAGAGAGGAGGTTTTGCAGGTCATCGGAAATGAAAAGCCAAATTTTGAAGGACTAAGTCGCCTCAAAATTGTAAGTACTTTCCACTAGTTTGTTATGTAAGGCAACTTAAAATAGCCCAAAATCACTGCATAGATCAAATTTCGAAGATGAATAACACTATAAAATAAGTAGCTGTTAAATCGTCTTGCCCATCATTAAATATCTCAGAAAGGCATGACATCTAAATTTTGTAAGAAGTGAACTAATTCTACTTCCAACTTATGCAGTACATTTTTCTTTCCATATATAGGTGACAATGATCTTGCACGAGACGTTAAGGCTATTCCCCCTAGTACCAACATATCATAGAAGGAACAAACATGAAGTCAAATTAGGGGAGCTGAGTCTACCAGCTGGAGTGCTACTCTTTATACCCACAGTATTAATTCATTATGACAAGGAATTATGGGGTGAAGACGCGAAGGAATTCAAACCAGAAAGGTTCAGTGAAGGAGTGTCAAAGGCAGCCAAAGGACACTTCTCGTTTATTCCATTTTCCGGGGGACCTCGAGTTTGCATCGGACAAAACTTTGCAATGATGGAAGCAAAAATGGCAATAGCAATGATACTACAAAAGTTCTCCTTCGAGCTCTCTCCGTCTTATACACATGCTCCAGTTGCATCATTTACTATTCGTCCACAGTATGGTGCTCCTCTCCTTATGCGCAAAATTTGAAATGGATGTTGCTCATATTTAAGAAATTTCTCTTTTCCTATTTCAGCATTGTGGTATTGAACTGGGCTGGTCACTTTTGGGCCGACCTTTTGTTCGACTTATTTGCTTTTAATAAAGGGAAAAGAGTCTCATACCTTAACTTTGCGATTCAGAATTGATATACTCTCGTTGTAAAAGTGCATATATCCTTACTGATACACAAATGACCCAGAAATACCCTTTTGGTCTAACATGAGTGAAAAAATAATTTAAAATTTATTTTTAGATTGTCAAAAAAAATTTCCCACTCATTTACCTATAAAATTTATCATAGATGCCTCAATTTTATTTATAGATACAAAAAATAGATTATAATATAGCCGCAAAAAAAATTAATTTTTTTTCTTTTTATTTCTCATATTTTTACACTAAAAATGAAAGAAAAAAGTAAATGAAAAAGAAACTCAAATAATGATAATCAAGTAGATGGATAAGGGAGATATTTAAAACTCAAATTAGTTGTTGAATCAAACAAGTAAAAAAAAAATCATGTATAAAAAATATCAAATATACCTTGAGCTTTGCTAGAAGAATCATGTAGGAATTAAAACAAAATATCCTTTTTATGCAGTATTTATTGTCCAATTATTTTTAATTGGAAAAGGGTCAAAAATACCCTTAAAATATGTGAAATTGAACAAAAATGCACTCCATTAATAGTTTGATCTAAAAATGTCCTTATCGTTAATAGTTTGATCCAAAATTCATCTACCACTAATAGTTTGGTTTATAAATGTCTCTATTGCAGTGGCGTAGCCAAGAATTTTATGAAGGGTTGTCCAAGCTAAAAATAATTTTTTTTTTGAAAAATGGATGCACCAAAAATCAATTTGCGTCATATTTAGATTTAATAGTTCATACCTTTAATTTAATATGAAGTGAACGGATGAAACAAAAAGGAAAAAAAAAAGAAGAGATAAGCGAGCTCAATCTAGAAAAAGAATCACTTTTGAGTATTAAGCTTATATAAAACTGAATAAATAGACACATTCGTCTTAGGTGACGTCAGCCGAGGGTCCACCGGAAACAGCCTCTCTACCTCCACAAGGTAGTGGTAAGGTCTGCGTACACTTTACCCTCCCCAGACCCCACTTTGTGGGATTTCACTGGGTATGTTGTTGTTGTTGTCTTAGGTGACGTCATATATGGCAATTTTGTGTCCGATGCGATATTCTACATGTATTATGCCACGTAGGATGTATGTGGCTACCTGATCAATTTCATATAAGTTTAAGTATCTACTTGTGCACACTCAAAGTTAGAGGACATAGATGTCGGCCAAAACTAAGTTAAAGGGTATATTTATGTATTATGTCTTTTATTTTTTACTATATTTATGGACAAGATATTAATATGTTGCTAAGATTGTGAGATTACAACAATATTTGAAACTAAATATATAATGTATTTATTATCTGAACCATAGTCAAAGACTTTCTTTGGTTAGTTAAATCTTAGCCATCAAATCTATTTAATCTATGGCATGTGTCCCCAATCCAAGCAAGAATTTGGGGAAAATGGAAAGGAGTCGAATCCAACAAATTAAAAGGTTATAAATTAGCAAACTTCCCCTCTTTTTTTCTATGTAAAAGAGGAAGCAGCTAGAAAGAAGCCTTTTATTAATTTCATGGAGATTTCTTACAACACAACTGTAACAGCAATTAGTGTTGCAATTTTGCTGGTATATACATGGAAAGTGTTGAATTGAGCATGGTTTAGGCCAAAAAAACTTGAGAAATACTTAAGAAAGAGTGGTCTTAAGGGAAATCCATACAAATTACTCTATGGAGATTTGAAGGAACTCAGAAATAAACTCAATGAAGCCAAATCTAAGCCCATCAATTTCTCCGACGGTATAGCTGAAAGAATCAACCCTTTTTCCGCCAATGCCATCAACAAAAACGGTATGTTTCATTTATTCTTCTTTAAAGGAATAAATTTTTTCTATTCTTGTATATATGCAGTGTAATTTTTTATAAAGAGGATCTAGATGAATCACTTTTTGGTACCCTAGCTCCATCCATGAGTTGAGAGGGCCGTGAACTCTCAAGTAGAGGCAGATCCAAGATTTGAAATTTATGGATTTTAATAGGGACCTTAAGTGTATATAAATGGATATACAATCAAACATTTATGGTTCCTAAAATACATATAACAAACAAGATCTGGACAAAAGCTACTTAGTTCACATGAACTAATACGTTTCGTGGTTGCTCCTCCCCTGATCTCAACTCAAGACTATAGTTGACTGATGCAATTACCTAAGCAATTAGAGCCCGATGAATTCATAGTTGATAACTTACTTGCCTGTGTTTTCTTGCACCAAATCAGGCAAAGTAAAAGAGATGTATGGTTAACATGTCAACATGTGCACTCTCGAAGTTGGAGTGCTTGCTTGTCAGTTGAGATTAAATTTGAGTGTCTATTGATGTATTTTGCCTTTTGTTTCTAATCGAAAATGGATTACTCTCAGGTAAAAGTTCTTTTGTGTGGCTAGGCCCATATCCAGTAGTGTTGATCACAGATCCTGAACATGTAAAGGAGATTTTGACAAAGAATTATGTGTACCAAAGGCAAACTCATCCCAATCCATTTGCAAAGAAATTGGCTCTAGGTCTTGCGAAGCTTGAGGAAGACAAATGGGCCAAACACCGAAAGATCATCCAACCTGCTTTCCAAGTTGAGAAGTTAAAGGTTATATTCACTTCATATTCTTAGTACTAATAGATTTAGCAAACATTGGTAAATTTTCATGCTTAGAACTTAAGATAGCATTTTGAAATGTCTTAACATTATGAAGTTGTCTGTTTATGTCCACGCGTGCAGTAACAAACAACGTGAAGTGGGTTTAGACCACCTTTTTGAGATTAATTTGTTTTGTACAGCATATGTTGCCAGCATTTTATCAGAGTTGTAGTGAAATGATAAGCAAATGGGAGGAGATTATTCCAAAGGAAACATCATTCGAGCTCGATGTATGGCCAGACCTTCAATTGATTACCGCTGAAGTCATTTCTCGAACTGCATTTGGGAGTAGCTATGAAGAAGGGAGAATAGTATTTGAACTTCAGAAAGAACAAGCTGAGTATGTAATCGACATAATTCGTTCAGTTTATATACCAGGAACAAGGTATAACAATTTATTTGTGAAATTTCTACATAACATCGAAAACCACATGTTCATTACTTTCTACTAAAAACACTTATCTTGTTTGCTTTTAAATTTGTTTTGTTAGGTTCTTGCCTACTAAAAGGAACAAAAGAATGCTGGAAATCGAAAAGCAAGTCCAAACAACGATTAGACATATCATCGACAAAAGATTGAGGGCAATGGAAGCAGGGGAGACTAGTAAAACTGACTTATTAGGCATATTACTTGAATCCAATATGAGAGAAATTGAACAACACAGAAGCAAAGATTTCGGAATAACAACAATTGAAATGATTGAAGAATGCAAGTTATTCTATTTTGCTGGACAAGAGACCACTTCAGTGTTGCTCGTGTGGACAATGATTTTGTTGAGCCTACATCCAGAGTGGCAAGCACGTGCCAGAGAGGAGGTGTTGCAGGTCTTCGGAAATGAAAAACCAAATTCGGAAGGGCTAAGTCACCTCAAAATTGTAAGTACTTTCCACCAGTTCATTATGTAAGACAACTTAAAATAGCCCAAGATCACTGCATAGATCGAATTTTAAAGATGAAAAACACTGTAAAATCAAGGATAAAATAAGTAGTTGTTATATCGTCTTGCCCATCATTAATGCCAAATTGTTCCCACTGAGATCAGATAAACCACATTTTCTATCGTCCTATTCCAGTCTACTAGGGGCATTTACTCGGGAGACTAAAAGATCTCGGAAAGGTATGACATCTAAATTTTGTAAGAAGTGACTAATTCTACTTCCAACTTATGCAATACAGTTTTCTTTCCTAGATGATAATGATCTTGCACGAGACGTTAAGGCTATTCCCCTCAGTGCCAACATATCGTAGAAGGAACAAACATGAAGTCAAATTAGGGGAGCTGAGTTTACCAGCTGGAGTGCTACTCATTATACCGACAATATTAATTCATTATGACAAGGAATTATGGGGTGAAGACGCGAAGGAATTCAAACCAGAAAGATTCAGTGAAGGAGTGTCAAAGGCAACAAAAGGACACATCTCGTTTATTCCATTTACCGGGGGACCTCGAGTTTGCATCGGACAAAACTTTGCAATGATGGAAGCAAAAACGGCAATAGCAATGATATTACAAAAGTTCTCCTTCGAACTCTCTCCGTCTTATACACATGCTCCATTTGTAACAATTACTATTCATCCACAGTATGGTGCTCCTCTGCTTATGCGCAAACTTTGAAATGGATGTTGCTCATATTTAATACCAATGGTGTTGTGTTCTCCGTGTTTCAGCTCGAATACTGCTAAACTAGTCTGGTTATGGCTGAAATAACACTTTTCCTATTTCAACATTGCAGTTTTGAATTGTTATCAATGTTCATGTTCAGTTTCTTTTCACATTTCTTCTGTGGGTGAATTAGTTGAAACTTGTTATAATGCTCCATCATGTCTCGTGAAGAGCTTACATCAGTGGTTCCTAATTATGCAAGTCAAGCCTTTTTGTCTTGTGCATATAGATTGTTCTCTCTCAGTCCTGCAAGTTTATTTCTACTTATAAGGAGAAAATCTGATTAAATCAGCAAAATTTCATGACTCACACCCTTGTGTTTATATCAAACCAAGATGTGGGTAAACACTACGGTGAAAAACTAGGATTCAACGTCCAAAACTCCTTTTTTTGTGTGTGTCAGTACATGAATATTTTTCGGTGATATGACTTCCGAAAAAACTTTTTTGCGAATCCTTTATGGAACCCTCCGTAAGGAGTCGGGGGAGCAATTACGTACAGTGTCACCATTTTTAGGATATTTTCTCAGTTTTTCGTCTATATTAGTTAGCCCATGAATATTTTGGTGATATGACTTTGAGAAAAAAAATTGTGAAACCTTTATGGAACTCTCCGTAGAGAGTTAGAGGAGCAGTAAGTACAATCTCACCATTTTGAGAATTATTTTTGGGCATTTAGGGGCCAAATAACAGGATTATGCAATTTTCTCAGTTTTTCATGTGTGCTAGCACATGAATATTTTTGTGATATGGCTTCTGGACGAATTTCCTACGGAACCTTTATTAAACCCTCCATATGGAGTTGGGGAGAAGTACGTAGAGTCTCACTATTTTTGGAGTAATTTTTGGGTATTTAGGGACCAATATATAGGAATCAGACAATTTTCACAGTTTTTGTGTATGCTTGCACATGAATATTTTGGTGATATGACTTCTAGTCGATTTTTTTTGCGAAACCTTTATGGAACCCTCCGTAGAGAGTTGGGGGAGCAGTAAGTACAATCTCACCATTTTTAGAGTTATTTTTGGGCATTAAGGGACTAATTAGCAGGATTAGACAATTTTCTCAATTTTTCATGTGTGTTAGCACATGAATATTTTTGTGATATAGCTTCGGGACGCATTTTTTACGAAATCTTTATTAAACCCTCCGCAGGGAGTTGGGGAGCAGTACGTAGAGTCTCACTAATTTTAGAGTGATTTTTGGGTATTTAGGGACCAATATATAGAAATCAGGCAATTTTCTCAGTTTTTGTGTATGTTAGCACATGAATATTTTAGTAATATGGCTTTCGGATGAATATTTTGCAAAATCTTAATGGAACCCTTCATAGGGAGTTGAGGGTATAGTAAGTACAATCACACCATTTATAGAGTGATTTTTGGGCATTTAGGGGCCAATTTATAGGAATTAGGTGATTTTTCTAAGTTTTTCGTGTGTGTTAGCCAACAATATTTGGTTATATGACTTTTGAAAGATTTTTTTGCGAAACATTTATGAAACCCTCCATAGGAGTTGGGGGAGCAGTACGTACAGTCTCACTATTTTTAGAGTGCTTTTTGGGCATTTAGAGTCCAATTTACAAAAATTAGGTGATTTTCTCAGTATTTCGTGTGTTTCCTCATAAATATTTTGGTGATGTGACTTCCGGATAAAAATTTTGTGAAATCTTTATGGAACCCTCCGTAGGGATTTGACGGAACAGTACGTACAACCTTACCATTTTTAGAGCATTTTTTTTGTATTTAGGGAACAATTTACATGAATTAGGCATAATGCATAAATATGCCTTTTACTTGGCTTCAACTTGCATCTATGCCCTCCAACTTTGAGTGTGCACAAGTAGACACTTAAACTTGTATAAAATTAAACAAATAGACACATTCGCCTTCCATGACGTCATACATAGCAATTTTGTGTCCTATGTGGCGCCCTACGTATATTATGTCATGTAGGATGTGTGTGTATACTTTGTTTAATTTTATACAAATTTAAGTTTCTACTTGTGCACACCCAAAATTGAAGGGCTTAGATGCCAATTTAAGGGCATATTTATGTATTATGTCTTTTATTTTTTACTATATTTATGGATAAAAATATACTAATATGGTGCTAAAATTGTGAGATTACAATAATATTTGGAACTAAATATGTACTTATTTATTATCTAAACCATAGTCAAGAACTTTCTTTGGTTAATTAAATTTTAGCATTAAATCTAACCTATGCCACGTGTCCTAGTCAAAGAAAGAACTTGGGGAAAGTGGAGAGGAGGCGTATCTAACAATGTTATTAAAAAGTTACAAAATTAGCTAGCTTCCCCCTTTTTTTTCTTTCTATGTGAAAGAAAGCAGCTAGAAAGAAGACTTAGTAATTTCATGGAGATTTCTTACAACAGAATTATAGCAGCAATTTGTGTTGCAATTTTGTTGGTATATACATGGAAAGTGTTGAATTGGGCATGGTTTAGGCCAAAAAAACTTGAGAAATACTTAAGAAAGAGTGGTCTTAAGGGAAATCCATACAAATTATTCTATGGTGATTTGAACGAACTCACAAATAAACTAAATGAAGCTAGATCTAAGCCCATCAATTTCTCTGGTGATATAGCTCAAAGGCTCATCCCTTTTATCTGTGACTCCATCAACAAAAATGGTATTTTCTTTTATTCTTCTTTAAAACAGTAAAAACATTCTATTCTTGTATATATATGCTGTAATTTTTTTCTAAAGAGAATCCAGATGAATCACTTTTTGGTACCCTAGCTCAATCCATGAGCTGAAAGAGGTCGAGAACTCTCAAGTAGAGACAGATCCAAGATTTGAAATTTATGAATTTTAATATGGTTCTTTAAGTTAATATGTCAAATATTTATTGGACTTAAGTTGGAGTGTTTATGTATTATGCTGTTTTTATTTCTAATCGAAAATTGATTACCCGCAGGTAAAAGTTCTTTTGTGTGGCTAGGCCCATATCCAGCAGTGTTGATTACAGATCCTGAACATGTAAAGGAGATTTTCACAAAGAATTATGTGTACCAAAAGGAAACTCATCCCAATCCATTTTCCAAGTTATTGGCTATAGGTCTTGCGAAACTTGAGGAAGACAAATGGGCAAAACACCGAAAAATCATCAATCCTGCTTTCCAAGCTGAGAAGTTAAAGGTTAATTCACTTCATATTCTTATTACTAATCAATTTAGAAAACATTGGTAAATTTAACATTATGAAGGGATTCAAAAATTTATATCTATATGCCCAAAAACAATTGTTTTTATCCAATTACAGTAGTTAATTTCCCGAAGAAGGGGTTTCAATTGAAGCCCTTTCAATACATGTAGCTCTGCTACTGATAACTAGTACTGGTTTTTGCGATTAATTTGTTTTGTACAGCATATGTTGCCAGCATTTTATCAGAGTTGTAGTGAAATGATTAGCAAATGGGAGGAGATTATTCCAAAGGAAACATCACTCAAGCTCGATGTATGGCCAGACCTTCAATTAATGGCCGCTGAAGTTATTTCTCGAACTGCATTTGGGAGTAGCTATGAAGAAGGGAGAATAGTATTTGAACTTCAAAAAGAACAAGCTGAGCATGTAACGGACATAAGTCATACAATTTATATACCAGGATCAAGGTATAACAATTTATTTGTGAATTTCTATGTAATATGGAAAATGACATGTTCATTACTTTCTACTAAAAAGACTTATCTTGTTTGCATTTAAACTTGTTTTGTTAGGTTCTTCCCTACTAAAAGGAACAAAAGAATGCTGGAAATCGAAAACCAAGTCCAAACAACGATTAGGCGTATCATCGACAAAAGATTGAGGGCAATGGAAGCAGGGGAGACTAGTAAAAATGACTTATTAGGCATATTACTTGAATCCAATATGAAAGAAATTGAACAACACGGAAGCAAAGATTTCAGAATGACAACAACTGAAGTCATTGAAGAATGCAAGTTTTTTTATTTTTCTGGACAAGAGACCACTGCAGTATTGCTCGTCTGGACAATGATTTTGTTGTGCTTACATCCAGAGTGGCAAGCACGTGCCAGAGAGGAGGCTTTGCAGGTGTTCGGAAATGAAAAACCAAATTTGGAAGGACTAAGTCGCCTCAAAATTGTAAGTACTTTCCACTAGTTTGTTATGTAAGACCACTTAAAATATCCCAAGATCACTGCATAGATCAAATTTCAGAGATGAATAACACTGTAAAATCAAGATAAAATAAGTAGCTGTTAAATCGTCTCGCCCATCATTAATGCCAAATTGTTCCAACTGAGAGCAGATGGAACACATTTTCTATCGTCCTATTTCAGTCTTAGAGGGGCAATTATTCGGAGATTAAAATAACTAGGGAAGGCATGACATCTAAATTTTGTAAGAAGTGATCTAATTCTACTTCCAGCTTATCCAATACATTTTTCTTTCCATATATAGGTGACAATGATCTTGCACAAGACGTTAAGGCTATTCCCCCCAGTACCAACATATCGTAGAAGGAACAAACATGAAGTCAAATTAGGGGAGCTGAGTCTACCAGCTGGAGTGCTACTCTTTATACCCACAGTATTAATTCATTATGACAAGGAATTATGGGGTGAAGACGCGAAGGAATTCAAACCAGAAAGATTCAGTGAAGGAGTGTCAAAGGCAACAAAAGGACACGCCTCGTTTATTCCATTTACTGGGGGACCTCGAGTTTGCATCGGACAAAACTTTGCAATGATGGAAGCAAAATTGGCAATAGCAATGATACTACAAAAATTCTCCTTCGAACTCTCTCCCTCTTATACGCATGCTCCATTTGCAACAATTACTATTCATCCACAGTATGGTGCTCCTCTGCTTATGCGCAAACTTTGAAATGTATGTTGCTCATATTTTAGATCAATGGTGTTGTGTTTTCCATATTTCAGCTCGAATACTAAAAACTAGTCGGGATATGGCTGATATCGCTCTTTTCCTATTTCAACTTTGTAGGTTTGAGATGTTATTGTTGTTGTTCACTTCTCTTTTGCGGGTGAATTAGTTTAAACTTGGTATACTGATCCATCTTTTCTCATGAATAATTTATATCAGTGGCTCCTATTGATCTAAGTCAAGTCTTAAACTAAATAACGGGGTAGTTTTAAAAGTTATCTTTTTATGAAGAATTCTATGTATACTCGCAATCCCATATTGATACATATCAACATTGACAATGATGTGTCATCAATTTTATAAGGAACTTTCAAGGAATTAATGAAAATATCGATATTCGGTGATTCCAACCAATTGGATCAATCCAACATCTAATAAGTAGGGATAACTTAGTAAACTATATTTTTTTATTTGTTATTTTTTAATAGGCGTGAAATGAGCTAAATCGACATACTTATTTTGATATGGAGAGAGTATAGTCGATGTAATTTTTTCAACATAAGAATTTGAGTCTTTGAGGAAGTCTAGCCTTCGTATTTTGGATGAAGAACAAATAAAACTATGGAAAATGCTCATGAATACCCTTTACCTATGGCAAAAGTAGGGGTGACCATTTCAGCTCATATAAGTTAAAGGAGTACATTTAGCTTTTTTTTAAAAAAAAAATTAAAGTTTTTTAAAAAAATTGTAGTGGGTGGGGGTAGTGTGGAGGTGGAGGGTGTGAAAAAACTTTAACTTCTTTTTAAAAAAATTGGGGTGGGGTGGGGGTAGGGGGGTAGGGTGATGCTGTGCCGGGGAGGAGGCAAAAAAAATATTTTTTTAAGAGAAAATATTTTAATGTGTTAAAAAAAAATGGTAGGCGCAGGAGTATGGGGACGGGTGGAGGTGGGAGAGGTGAGGTGGGCAATTTTTTGTTTTATCTTTTTATAAAAAATAATAATTTGGGGTGTGGGGGNGGGGGGGGGTTGTTAGTGGGTGAGGGACTGGGATACGGGGTAGAAAAAAAATTAAAAATTTCTATTTTTTTTTTTATGAAAAATGAACATTTTTAAAAAAATTACTAATTTATGAGTGGGGATGGCGTGGTAGGGGTTATGCGTGATTCGTGAGATTTTAAAAAAAAATTGTTGTGTCTATCATCATTAATTAAATTGGGAGTCCTATTTGTTTAAATATTTTATAGTCATGTGAGATATACAAATTATAATCTGGATAGCTAATCAAATTGTAACTACGTTATGTAATTAGCCAAACATAAGCTATTTTACCTCATTATATTTCAAGTTTGCTATTTTTGAAAGTTGTTCAAGCATTTTATCCTAACCATATTTGACCAAATTTATATTTATCCATTTAAGTATGCATGGAGTTGTAATCCAGTCAATTTTAACTCAATCCATTCAAATCCGATGCCATTCAACCATTTTCCACCCCAGGAAAAAGCTCATAAATACCTTCCTTCCACTTTTTCCCATAGGTAAAGGGTATTTATATACAAGTGTTTTTCCCATATCCAGAATGGAAAAAAAAGTAGGCAAAGGTATTTATTTATTTTTACTATATTTATGGACAATAATTTTTTAAACTAACTATATAATGTACTTAGTATCCAAACAGCAGCTATATAATAATTCTATGGAGATTTCTTACAACATGATTATAGCAGCAATTTGTGTTGCAGTTTTGTTGGTATATACATGGAGAGTGTTGAATTGGGCATGGTTTAAGCCAAAGAAACTTGAGAAATACTTAAGAAAAAGTGGTCTTAAGGGAAATCAATACAAATTACTTGTTAGGATCGAGAACTCTGGTAGTGCGGAATTTAGCCAAACAATGTTGTAATGACAATAACAAAGACAAAGTAAGTTGATAATAACGAAAGTAAAGCAATTAAAGAAGACACAAATTTAACGTGGTTCGATCAATAGACCTACGTCCACAAGCGGAGAGGAGCAATATCACTATATCAACAAGAGTACAAAAGAGAGTATATAATTAGAGTAAATACTCTAATTAATCCCAAATACCCAAAGAGAATAACCTCACAAGATCACTCCAACAAAGGGTTCACACAAGTGTTTCCCAACACAAACTCTCCTACAAAATTACTCTTAATGGAAAGACAAAGAAAGAAAACAATGAAATATTTTCATATGCTTCAAGGTGTGTTTCAACTAATGTCTAAGCTCCCTATTTATAGAGAAAAAAATAGGCTTGTTGATGTCATGGATGATGTCTTTGGAAGATGCAAAATATTCAACATCTCAATGTGAATATATCAACTATGGTGGCTTCCAAATCTTTGACAAATATAGTTGCCAAATCTTGACAAATATGGCTACCAAATTTCCACATTTGTGGCTTCCAAATCTTTCACAAAAGAAAGATAAAATAACTTTCTTTCATCAAACAAAAAAGCCACATTACAAATCTCCACCTTGGCTTGAGTTTGGTGAAAATAGTAAATTGCTCCATTTTCTCCGCAGAAGCCCATATGGGCTAAATTATTCTTCATAAATGCCAATCAAGTTCAAACAAAGCTTGAACTTGCTAACTGGAAGAGACTTCGTGAACATGTCGGCAGGGTTGTCTCTTGTGTTAATCTTCTTAACAGAGACCTTTCCTTCAGCAATGGTTTCCCGAATGAAGTGGTACTTGATATCAATATGCTTCGTCCTCTCATGATACATCTGATCTTTAGTCAAGTGAATGGCACTTTGACTATCACAGAAAATGATAATACCACCTTGGTGTAAGCTAAGTTCAGCAAATAGACCCTTCAACCATAAGGCTTCTTTGATCGCCTCGGTCACTGCCATATATTCTGCTTCAGTAGTAGATAATGCTACTACATGTTGTAATGTAGCTTTCCAGCTGATAGCACAACCACCAATGCAAAAAACATAGCCTGTTAATGATCTTCTTTTGTCAAGATCACCTGTATAATCAGAGTCTACAAAACGAACCAAAGTGTTAGGATTTATCCCAAACTCCAAACATGTGTTTGAAGTACCTCGCAAGTATCTGAGGATCCATTTCACAGCTTGCCAATGTGCTTTACCAGGGTAAGCCATATACCGGCTTACCACACTTACTGCTTGTGAAATGTCTGGACGTGTACACACCATTGCATACATAATACTGCCAACAACACTGGAATATGGTACCTGTGCCATATATCTCTCTTCTTCCTCTGTTTGCGGCGATTGAGCAGCCGATAACTTAAAATGAGCAGCAAGAGGAGTACTCACTGGTTTAGCATCTTTCATGCCAAACCTCTCCAAGACCTTCTCCAAATACTTCTTCTGGGTCAGGAATAACCTTTTGGTTCCTCGATCTCTTTTGATCTCCATGCCAAGGATTTTCTTAGCTGCTCCTAAATCTTTCATTTCAAATTCACTTTTCAGCTGATTTTTCAAAGTGTGAATTTCTGTCAAATCCTTAGCAGCAATGAGCATGTCATCAACATATAACAATAAGTAAACAAATGAACCATCATTTAACTTTCGGAAGTAAACACAGCTATCATACATGCTCCTCAAATAACCATGACCCAACATAAAGGAATCAAACCTCTTATACCATTGTCTTGGAGATTGTTTTAATCCGTACAAGGATTTCTTCAACAAGCAAACATGATCTTCTTTTCCTTTAATTTCAAATCCTTCAGGTTGATGCATGTATATTTGTTCCTCAAGTTCGCCATGTAAGAAAGCTGTCTTAACATCAAGCTGTTCTAATTCCAAATTATACATGGCAACTAAGGCAAGCAAGACACGAATAGAGCTATGTTTAACTACAGGTGAGAAAATATCATTAAAATCAACTCCTTGTACCTGACTATAGCCCTTTGCAACTAATCGTGCTTTATACCTCGCATCTTCAACCCCTGGAATTCCATCCTTTTTCTTGAAGACCCATTTGCAACCAACAATTCTTTTACCTGACGGCGGCTTCACAAGAGACCAAGTACCATTCTTGTGGAGAGATTCAATTTCTTCATTCATTGCAACCAACCACTTGGCCGAATCAACATTAGAAACAACTTCTGAATAATTGGATGGTTCTCCAATTTCTTCAGTTTCCTGTGCAACTGAAAAAGCAAATGCAACATAATCTCCATACCTTTCAGGTTTTTGAATTTGTCTCCTTGGTCGGTGTGTGGCTATAGAATACTCATTTGGTATAACTTCAGAAGTCATAATTTCTGGAGCTTCAACTTCAGGAGTTTCAACTGTATTTTGCTCCAGGGTTGATGAGTTTGGCTTTGAAGGAATGTCAAGTTCAACCTCCACCTGCTCATGTATTTCATGCTCCTTATTTGTATTACTATAACTAGAAGACTCTTTTCTTGGGTATAACATAGGGGATTCATCAAAGGTTACATCTCTGCTAATTATGAATTTTGGTGACTTGGGATCAGGATACCAGAGTCTGTATCCTTTCACCCCAGATACGTATCCAAGGAAAATGCACCTTTTTGCCCTTGGTTCTAATTTACCATCATTCACATGCATGTACGTGAGACAACCAAAGATTTTTAAATTAGAATAATTAGCAGGAGTACCTGACCACATTTCCTCCGGAGTCTTAAAGTTCAAGGGTGCAGAAGGAGCACGGTTGACAATGTAACAAGCTGTAGAGATAGCTTCTGCCCAAAAAGCATTTGTCAACCCAGCATTTGAAATCATGCAACGAGCTCTTTCCAAAAGAGTTCTATTCATCCTTTCTGCAACACCGTTTTGTTGAGGGGTCATCCTCACAGTGCGATGTCGAGCAATTCCTTCATTTTTGCAAAATTCATTGAACTCATCATTACAAAATTCCAAGCCATTATCTGTTCTAAGCCGCTTGACATGTTTTCCTGTTTGCTTCTCAATCAAAACTTTCCATTGTTTGAAAGTTAAGAAAACATCACTTTTATTTTTCAAGAAATAAACCCAAACTTTTCTTGAATAATCATCAATGAAAGTTAACATATACCTGGCACCACTTTTTGACGGGGTACGAGAAGGACCCCAAAGATCTGAATGAATATAGTCCAAAGTACCTTTTGTTCGATGTATTGCTGGAGATTTGAAGCTGACTCTTTTCTGCTTCCCGAACACACAGTGTTTGCAGAACTCCATGTTCCCGGTACTTTGTCCACAAAGAAGACCTCTTTTGCTGAGGATGGAAAGACCTTTCTCACTCATATGCCCCAATCGCATATGCCACAATTTGGTGATGTCGGAATCAGTTTGGGTAGAAACTGCAGCAGCACCTGTAACAGTGGATCCCAGCAAAGTGTACAACGTACCTGATCTGTGTGCTTTCATGATCACCAAAGCACCTAGAGATATTTTCATAACTCCACCTTCACCTGTGTATTTGCACCCAAGAGATTCTAGAGTGCCCAAAGAGATGAGATTTTTCTTTAAGTCGGGAACATATCTAACATCAGTGAGAGTTCTTACCACACCATCGTACATTCTGATTTGAATTGTACCTTTACCAAAAACTTTGCAGGAAGCATTGTTGCCCATCAAGACAACTCCACCTCCAACAGATTCGTATGTGGCAAATAAATCCTTATTGGGACACATATGATAAGAACAACCCGAATCCAAAATCCACTCATCGTTAGATTTAAAACTATTACTAGTAGCTAAAAATATTGTTCCATCAGACTCATCAACGGCTACACTTGCTTCAGCGGGGTCAGTATTTTGATGCTCATGTTTGTTTTCCTTATGCTTTTCTTTGTTTTTCAACTTATAGCATTCAGAAATAATATGACCTTTCTTATGACAATATTTGCACACCACATTTTTATATCTGGACTTTGACCTTGATTTAGACCTCTCACTACTTGATTCTTTCTTATTAGATCTACCTCTTACAAATAAACCTTCCCCATGGGTTACACTACTTTCTCCAGTCATATCTCTATCTATCTATTCTTTTGATTTTAAGATAGATTTAATTTCCCTGTAAGAGATATTATCCTTTCCATAAAGCATAGTATCTCTAATATGCTTAAATGATTGGGGTAAGGAAAAAAGTAGTAAGACGGCTTGATCCTCATCATTAACTTCGGCATCAATATTACTCAAATCCATAAGAATAGAATCAAATGCATCAAGATGTGAGAGTATAGAAGTACCTTCAACCATACGAAATGTGTAAAGCTTTTGCTTTAGGTATAGTCGGTTTTCCACTGTCCTCTTCATATACAAGGTTTTTAGTTTTTCCCACATGCCTTTGGCTGTGGATTCTGCAGATACTTCACGTAAAACCTCATTTGAGAGATTTAAAATAATACCTGATTTTGCCTTTTTGTCTATGACGGCAAACTCCATGTCCGTCATATTTTCTGGCTTCTTCTCCTTTCCTTCTAGTGCCATATCTAGGCCATCTTGAATTAGTATAGCCTCCATCTTTAATTGCCACATCCCGAAGTTTGCACTTCGGTTAAATTTTTCAACATAAGTCTTTGTTACTGTCATTTTTGGCTACTGAAATTAACCCGATTAGATCCGGCTTTGATACCAATTTGTTAGGATCGAGAACTCGGGTAGTGCGGAATTTAGCCAAACAATGTTGTAATGACAATAACAAAGACAAAGTAAGTTGATAATAACGAAAGTAAAGCAATTAAAGAAGACACAAATTTAACGTGGTTCGGTCAATAGACCTACGTCCACAAGCGGAGAGGAGCAATATCACTATATCAACAAGAGTACAAAAGAGAGTATATAATTAGAGTAAATACTCTAATTAATCCCAAATACCCAAAGAGAATAACCTCACAAGATCACTCCAACAAAGGGTTCACACAAGTGTTTCCCAACACAAACTCTCCTACAAAATTACTCTTAATGGAAAGACAAAGAAAGAAAACAATGAAATATTTTCATATGCTTCAAGGTGTGTTTCAACTAATGTCTAAGCTCCCTATTTATAGAGAAAAAAATAGGCTTGTTGATGTCATGGATGATGTCTTTGGAAGATGCAAAATATTCAACATCTCAATGTGAATATATCAACTATGGTGGCTTCCAAATCTTTGACAAATATAGTTGCCAAATCTTGACAAATATGGCTACCAAATTTCCACATTTGTGGCTTCCAAATCTTTCACAAAAGAAAGATAAAATAACTTTCTTTCATCAAACAAAAAAGCCACATTACATTACTCTATGGAGATTTTAAGGAACTCACAAATAAATTTAATGAAGCCAAATCTAAGCACATCAAATTCTCTGATGATATAGCTCAAAGGATCATCCCTTTTTTCTGTGACTCCATCAACAAAAATGGTATGTTTCTTTTATTCTTCTTTAAAACAATTACAAAAATATGTTCTCGTATGTATACCAAGTAATTTTTTCTACAAAAAGGGTTAAGATGAACCCCTTTTCGGGATACATGAGTAGAGAGGGAAACTCTCAATAGGGACATATCCAGAATTTGAAATTTATGAATTTTAGTAGAGTCCTTAAGTTCATATATAATAATAACCGGATACTCAGTAAGATATTTATGGTACTTATTGATTTTTTAATACATTCACTGGCGGAGCCACATGTCAAAAAATTTACATTGTGTAGCTAAGTAAAATATATCCTTTTATGTATATATTACATATTGGTAGTACTCCTTAACTTCATTGTGAATTTATTTCCTTATATCTTGACACCTTTTAATAAAAATTCTAACTCCACCACTAAATACATCAAACTAGTGAGACAGTGAAGAGTCATTCTATTAACTAATTCTTTAATGCTTAATGGTGGAGGATTAATACTTTTGGTTCATTAAAAAAAAACTCCTTTAAAGAATTATCTCCTCTATAGCATCCAAAGTATAAATTGTTTTCAGCAATAAAATGATGCATAAATAACCAGCAAATTTTGCTAAAGATTTTAGTTAATACGAGTTATAGAATAGGGAAAATGCATAAGTACCCCTCAGCCTATGCCCAAAATTCCTGAGACACACCTAACCTTTACTAAGGTCCTATTACCCCCGAACTTATTTTTTAATTAATTTTCTATCCCTTTTCAGCCTACGTGGCACTATCCTTGAAAAAAATTGTCAACATGCGTTGGACCCACAAGATAGTGCCACGTAGGCCGAAAAGGGGTAGAAAATTATATATAATATAAGTACGGGGGTAATAGGACCTTAGTAAAGGTTAGGTGTGTCTCAGGAATTTTGGGTATAGGCTGGGGGTACTTATGCATTTTCCCAAATTATTTATTCTAAATTCAAACTTCCTTTTTAGATTAGAAAGATTGCTCTTTCTGATACTATTTGATCTCAATATATTCATCATAATTATCATTGATTTAACCCATATTTTTTTTTTCCTTCTTTAAACTATCAATCTCCAGTATGTAACTTTTTATTTTTCATCTACTACATTATTTGATGCACACAAATATAACTATACAAGTAACTAAACGTTATTTGAGATGTATATAGGAGAAGTAAATAAATAGTAATAAGATACATTGCTATTGACTTTGAAATATGAAAAGATCTAATGAAACTGTTAATTGCATTATGAACTTTTTTTGTTGATAAAATCTATGAGATGATAATCTATCTATGTGATTGTTAATCATTGTTATCGCCCTTATTGTTTGACACTATTCCTCCCTCCGGGCTAGCTAAGAAAAGGGAAAAAAGGAAGAGAAAAAAAATACAAGAAAGGAAATGAAGATTCTATATACGTGTTACATGTAGATTTACTAATTTTTCTTTTATTCTCCCTGCCTTTCTCTATTTAAGCACTTCGAATTTATAGGAGAAAATGATGAAAGTAACTTTAGAATTTTTATTTCAAGATCTGTTAATAAAGGCAAGAAGAAATCACCTTGATATTGATTAAGTGTCTTCATCATTTTTGAATTACTTTTTGAGGATATATTTGAGTAAACTTATTCGGTTTAAGTTGTTATTTTTTAAAAAGCATCGTAACTTTTTCCCCGTTGTGCAAATTTTATTTAATAGTAGGGGAACAAACATGCAATGCACGTTCCAAAACTAATATATTATAAAAGATTTGGACAAAAGCTACTTGGTTCACATGAACCAATATGTTATTCCGGGGATGCTCCGCCCCTTACTGTGTCCCATCACTGCCCGAATTAGTCTTTGACTTCTTAATTTCTTCTTTGATTATCAACTACAGTCAATCTTTCTTGCCTATGTTTTCTTGTACCAAATCAGGCATAGTAAAAAGATGGTTAATGTGTCTACAAGTTCTCTCTCGCAGGTAAAAGTTCTTTTATATGGCTAGGCCCCATATCCAGTATTGTTGATCACAGATCCTGAACATGTAAAGGAGATTTTTACAAAGAATTATGGGTACCAAAAGCAAAGTCATCCCAATCCATTAGGCAAGTTATTTGTTCAAGGTCTTGTGTTGCTTGAGGAAGAAAAATGGGCCAAACACAGAAAAATCATCAATCCCGCTTTCCATGTTGAGAAGTTAAAGGTTACATTCACTTCATATTCTTATTACTACTAAATTTAGCAAACATTGGTAAATTTTCATGCCTTTGACTTAAGATAGCTAGCAAATTGAAATGTCTTAACATTATGAAGTTGTCCTTTTATATCCACGTGTGCAGTAATAAACATGGTCAAGAATTCTAAGAAAGAGTTTTAAAGCAATGCAGGCATGCCACACCTGAGATTTGAACCTGAAATCTATAGCAACTTTTGAACCACCTTTATGACTACACTACAATATGTCGAAGGGAGTCAAAAGTTTATATCTATATGCCCAAAAAAATTGATTTTACCCTATTCCCAGGGAAGGGGTTTCAATTGAAGCCCCTTCCAGACATGTAGCTCTGTCACTGATAACTAGTACTGTTTTTTGCAATTATTTTTTTTTGTTCAGAATATGTTGCCAGCATTTTATCAGAGTTTTAAGGAAATGATAAGCAAATGGGAGGAGACTGTTCCAAAGGAAACATCATTCGAGCTCGATGTATGGCCAGACCTTCAACTAATGACAAGTGAAGTCATTTCTCGAACTGCATTTGGGAGTAGTTATGAAGAAGGAAGAATAGTATTTGAACTTCAGAAAGAACAAGCTGAGTATGTAATGGATCTTAGTCGTTCAATTTATATACCAGGATCAAGGTATAACAATAATACGGAAAATCACATGTTTATTACTTTCTACTAGAAAGACTTTTCTTGTTTACATTTAAAAAATTGTTGTGTAGGTTCTTGCCCACTAAAAGGAACAAAAGAATGCTCGAAATCGAAAAGCAAGTCCAAACAACAATTAGGTGTATCATCAACAAAAGATTGAGGGCAATGGAAGCAGGGGAGACTAGTAAAGATGACTTATTAGGCATATTACTTGAATCCAATATGAAAGAAATTGAACAACACGGAAGCAAGGACTTCGGAATGACAACAAATGAAGTCATTGAAGAGTGCAAGTTATTCTATCTTGCTGGACAAGAGACTACTTCAGTGTTACTCGTGTGGACAATGATTTTGTTGTGCCTACATCCAGAATGGCAAGTACGTGCCAGAGATGAGGTTTTGCAGGTCTTCGGAAATGAAAAAACAGATTTGGAAGGACTAAATCGCCTCAAACTTGTAAGTACGTTTCACAAGTTCTCTTAGAAGTGCGCTATTTCTACTGCTAACTTATGCTATACATTATTTTTTTAATTCCTTAGGTGACAATGATCTTGTACGAGACGTTAAGGCTATTCCCCCCATTACCAGTATTTAGTAGAAAGAACAAAGAAGAAGTCAAATTAGGGGAGCTGCATCTACCAGCTGGAGTGCTGCTCCTTATGCCCTCAATCTTAATTCATTATGACAGGAAATATGGGGTGAAGAAGCGAAGGAATTCAAACCAGAAAGATTCAGTGAAGGAGTGGCAAAGGCAACCAAAGGACAGTTCTCCTTTATTCCGTTTGGTGGGGGGCCTCGAATTTGCATTGGACAAAACTTTTCAATGCTGGAAGCAAAAATGGCAATAACAATGATACTACAAAAGTTCTCCTTCGAACTCTCTCTGTCTTATACACATGCTCCATTTGCAACAATTACTATCCATCCACAGTATGGTGCTCCCCTGCTTATGCGAAAACTTTGAAATGGATGTTGCTCATATTTAAGATTATGGCTGAAATCGCTCTTTTCCTATTACAATATTGAAGTATTGAAATGTTATCAATGTTGTTCACTTTTTTTGGGCCGGCCTTTCATTGTTGTATTGGACATATTTGTTTTTAATAAACGGAAAGATGTCCTCAACTTTGCGATTTAGAGCGGATACACCGTCGTTATTAAAGTGACTCACATATACCCTTACTGCTATACAAATGACCAAGAAACACCTTTTTTGGTCTAACATGAGTGAAAAATAATAGTTTTTAAATTTAAGTTTTTAATGGTCAAATTTATCTTCACTCTCTTTCTTATAAAATTTATCATAGATGCCCAATTTTTTTTCATATAGATATAAAAAATAGATTATAACATAGCCACAAAAAAAGTAATTTAATTTTTCTCTTTTTCTATTACACTTTTTTTAAAATTTATTTCTCATATTTTTACACGAAATAATTAAAGAAAAAAGTAAATAAAAATAAGAAACTCAAATAATGATAAGCAAATGTATCGGTGATGAAGCACAGAAATACAGAGGAAGATAGACGAATTCCTCCATTCTTTACAAAAGAAAGAGATAGACTAGGGAAAGGAAAAAAAAAATCTCACAACCTCTGAAGCTTATTGTTCACCTCCATTCTTTACAAAAGAAAGAGAAAGACGAATTCCTCCATGATAAAATTGAAGGCAATATTATGCTGATAGTGTCTTCCCTTAGTTGGTTGCCATCTTCAACCTCAATAGAAGGATGTTTTGTGGTTTGATGTTCAAATGAATTATCATCTGGCTGCATTCGTCACTAACCCTTTGGCAATATCTGTTATTATCCTTTGCCTTGTGTTGGTGTAATATACCACAAATACAATAAATTACAGTTGAAACAAAATGAACAAAAATGAATAAACAAATCTTTAGGCTGATGAGGTGTGGATATCTCGCTCTCTTTAAGGAGATTCAATCCCACCGCGGCATATCTACACTGATCCAACAGTATTACTCTTGACTTGTCCCCTCCAGGATACAACAACCTACAACGTCGTACAACTCAAGCAACTCCGGATTAGTTGAAGAGTTCTAAGCTCCATTTTACATATATTTACTCTCTTTTGTGTAGTGAATATAGTTGAAGACTTATAATATTTTTCTATGTCTCAACTCTCTCTTTCACTACACTAATTTCAACATAATACTACTCATCTTTCTCACTCTATATTTCTTTTGCATCTCTTGTTATTATCAATCCAAAGGAAGACATCACTATTTATAGGTGAGGAATTCTTCCTTACGATGAATAGGAAGATAATGAGTTGTAAATTAGGTAAATGAATAGCCCAAAGGTTACATAAGTTACAAGGTATAATGAGGTAGAATAATAGATAGAATTAGTGGTAGATCATGTCAATAGTGGTTACAAGAGTTACACCAAAATAATGACCATATTCTTGTCATTTTATACCACTAACATATGCACTTAATATGTAAATGCATAAACACCAACACCTTGTATGCCTTTTAAGCCCATTTTCTTGATTTTTATGATAAATCCACCTATCTAGTGATCCATTTACCATGTGTTCAAAGATCAGAAGTCTTTGGCTCTTTTCGACACAAAATCCAATGAGTTTTACCAGATTGACATGGTGAATGCCACCGACTATCTTTACTTTTGTTAAGAATGGTTCCATCACACATGATATATAGTGTAATGTATACTATATGTAGACATGTCAATGTACATTCTGCAACAAAAAATGAATGGAACAAACAGGTAAAAAGTTCAAGTCATTTTATGCTACTCAAGCAATGCACCCAGAGACTGTTAGCATGATAGACAGTTGAATAACTGTATATATTAATCCAATTATATAGTACTATAAATTAGTATTATTATATAGATTGTTGTAGAATCAAGAAATAACTATTGTGATAGAATAGCTGATTTGGAGGGATACCAAAACAGATTTAGAGGGATTGAATACCATATTTGTAGAGATAAAATAACTGATCTTTAGGGATAGGATTGAAAGATCTTAAGGGATGTGTTATCTTTATACTCTCTATTTAATGAAAAGACTTTCTCACTTTGAGAGACATTCAGCAAAAAATTAAAATGGTACTAGAGTCTTCTCTGGGTTGACTTGTTTCATAGATTCATCTGTGGTTCCTTTTATTTATTTATTTTGAAATTTTTGGTTTTTGTTGACTGTTCATCGACAATCAGCCCTACCACCTAGGACTTTTGTTTTTGGTCATTCTAGTTGCTTTCTTGAGTCTTTCTAGTTTTTATAACTATTCAGAAGCATGGATTCACATCACATTAAATCCTTTAGTGTTTGTTTCACTAGGAAAAATTGTTCTTCTTGGGAGTTTTAGTTTCAGTTATTTGTCACTGGCAAAGAACTATGGGGCCATGTAGATGGTGTTATACCCCATTTTAACAGGGTCAAAATAGTGTACAACATTCTGGTGATTCCAAAGTTAATAACTAAGTCAAGAAGTTGCCACCTAATTAATTACGGTGAATTAGGGCACCTAAATTGATTAAAGTCATGTCTAAAGTTAAACTTCATTTTAAGGTCTATTAAACATAAGATTCTAGGTAAGGGTTCAACTAATCTAAAGGGAAGGGGTTAGGCATCCTTTAAGATCCATTAAAAATGGTTAACCGGCCGAACTTAATTAATTAATTAGGCTAAGTGTAAGAAAGTAAAAATTATTTATAAAAGCTGACTTTTAGAAGAAAAAAAAAACTTTAGATTCAATAATTGAAAATATATTTTTTATGAAAAATACGTATAGTTGGAAACGTGATGAAACTCGTGAAATGGTTTTATATTTGTATAAAACTTTACTTGTTGAAATGAAATGAAACTTGAATTGTTAGAAAACTAATTGCATTATTTATATCTAGATGTTTATCTTATGTGATAGAATAATAATAGCAAAATAATGTTAACTAAACACAAAAAAAGTTATAAGCAGCCAAATCACATAATTAAAATAAAATGTCAGTCACACTAATAAACAAGCAATAAAGAAAATAGGATAAACCAAAATCATTTTTTGACTTTGGTAAAGGAATGACATTTTGGGATTTGTCGTTTTGGCACGTCCCTCTTCATTTCTGTTTGGATGCCTTTCGAGGGAGCAAGAGACACAAAATAAGATGTAGATACATGTTTCAAGTCTTGAGTTGACGTTGAGTCTTAAAAGTGGGACTCTTCGACTCCGATGTTCATGTAAAAAATAGAAAGAGAAGTAGTTAGTGAGGATAAACTGATTCACGATAAGTTAGAACTTGTATTTGGAAGAAAACAATATAATAAATCATAGTCCAGAAATAACCAACAGGCGGAACATATGACTAAACATAGACCTCTTTAAATAAATAAATAAAAAACAAATCCAACAAGTCGATGTTAATGACATAACACAAGCATGTATTTTGCATACAAGAAATATAGTCTCAAATTCATGTTTTGGTGCTGATGGTCATATTTAAGGCCAAGTAATAATATTTCCCTACCCACATTTATTCTTGTGGTTATCCTGCTTTTAACTTAGCATGATTATATTTAATGATATAAACAAAAACTTTTATGAATCAATGCTATACATGAAATAAAACTGGCAACAAAACATTGCTACGACTAAACTTTATCGTAACTTAAAACTAAACAAAATATGACTTATTATTTACTAGTATTCATATTCCGGTTAGCATAAGAAAGCATACAGTAAATAATTTGACACACCCCAAAACCAGATGTGATGGCACGTGCCCAAACCCCACCGGACACGTCAGCCTAACACCCAAAAACCCGACAATACAGAATTTATAAAACAAGAATAAGATAGAAAGATAAGCGAAAGTCTTTAAATAAACTCAACATAACCCCAGAATTGGTTGTCACATGTACAAACCTCTAATACAGAATCTGAATAAAATATACAAGTCTCATAGTAAAGTTCTAGAATAGAACAGAACAGTAAATATAGATAACTTGAGGGCACGTCTGGAATGAACCGCTACCTCTCAAGTAAGTCTGGAAGCTCTAATCTGAAGATGAGTAATAAGCCGGATCTGATAGAGCTGTCAACCTACACAACTGTGTAGAAGCAAGGGTGAGTACCAAAAGCAACAGGTACTCGCAAGTAACACTAAACTAAGCTAAACTAGCAGCTACAAACAACTCCTTTCAATCCCAACCAAACCACCGAAACTTCATTCTAACAGCGAACCAAC